>NC_034179.2:838405-1043405 GCF_002021735.2 Oncorhynchus kisutch
TCACTACCTTACCACATCAGTAGTCCTCCTCACTACATCAGTCCAAATCAGTAGTCCTCCTCACTACCTCACCACATCAGATCAGTAGTCCTACTCATTACCTCACCACATCAGATCAGTAGTCCTCCTCACTACCTCACCACATCAGATCAGTAGTCCTCCTCACTAGATCAGATAGGATCAGTAGTTCTCCTCACTACCTCACCACATCAGATCAGTAGTCCTCCTCACTACCTCACCACATCAGTCCAAAACAGTAGTCCTCCTCACTACCTCACCACATCAGATCAGTAGTCCTCCTCATTACCTCACCACATCAGATCAGTAGTCCTCCTCACTACCTTACCACATCAGATCAGATCTGTAGCCCTCCTCACTACCTCACCACATCAGTCCAAATCAGTAGTCCTCCTCACTACCTCACCACATCAGATCAGTAGTCCTACTCATTACCTCACCACATCAGATCAGTAGTCCTCCTCACTACCTCACCACATCAGATCAGTAGTCCTCCTCACTAGATCAAGTAGGATCAGTAGTTCTCCTCACTACCTCACCACATCAGATCAGTAGTCTGCCTCGTTACCTCACCACATCCAATTAGATCAGTAGTCCTCCTCACTACCTCACCACATCAGATCAGATCAATAGTCCTCCTCACTACCTCACCACATCAGATCAGATCAATAGTCCTCCTCACTACCTCACCACATCAGATCAGTAGTCCTCCTCACTACATCAGATAGCATCAGTAGTCCTCCTCACTACCTCACCACATCAGATCAGTAGTCCTCCTCATTACCTCACCACATCAGATCAGTAGTCTTCCTCACTACCTCACCACATCAGATCAGATCAGTAGTCCTCCTCACTACCTCACCACATAAGATCAGATCAGTAGTCCTCCTCACTACCTCACCACATCAGTCCAAATCAGTAGTCCTCCTCACTACATCAGATCAGTAGTCCTACTCATTACCTCACCACATCAGATCAGTAGTCCTCCTCACTACCTCACCACATCAGATCAGTATTCCGCCTCATTACCTCACCACATCCAATCAGATCAGTAGTCCTCCTCACTACCTCACCACATCAGATCAGATCAATAGTCATCCTCACTACCTCACCACATCAGGTCAGATCAATAGTCCTCCTCACTACCTCACCACATCAGATCAGTAGTCCTCCTCACTACATCAGATAGCATCAATAGTCCTCCTCACTACCGCACCACATCAGATCAGTAGTCCTCCTCACTACCTCACCACATCAGTCCAAAACAGTGTTCCTCCTCACTACCTCACCACATCAGATCAGTAGTCCTCCTCATTACCTCAACACATCAGATCAGTAGTCCTCCTCACTACCTTACCACATCAGATCAGATCTGTAGCCCTCCTCACTACATCAGTCCAAATCAGTAGTCCTCCTCACTACCTCACCACATCAGATCAGTAGTCCTACTCATTACCTCACCACATCAGATCAGTAGTCCTCCTCACTACCTCACCACATCAGATCAGTAGTCCTCCTCACTAGATCAGATAGGATCAGTAGTTCTCCTCACTACCTCACCACATCAGATCAGTAGTCCGCCTCGTTACCTCACCACTTCCAATCAGATCAGTAGTCCTCCTCACTACCTCACCACATCAGATCAGATCAATAGTCCTCCTCACTACCTCACCACATCAGTCCAAAACAGTAGTCCTCCTCACTACCTCACCACATCAGATCAGTAGTCCTCCTCATTACCTCACCACATCAGATCAGTAGTCCTCCTCACTACCTTACCACATCAGATCAGATCTGTAGCCCTCCTCACTACCTCACCACATCAGTCCAAATCAGTAGTCCTCCTCACTACCTCACCACATCAGATCAGTAGTCCTACTCATTACCTCACCACATCAGATCAGTAGTCCTCCTCACTACCTCACCACATCAGATCAGTAGTCCTCCTCACTAGATCAAATAGGATCAGTAGTTCTCCTCACTACCTCACCACATCAGATCAGTAGTCTGCCTCGTTACCTCACCACATCCAATCAGATCAGTAGTCCTCCTCACTACCTCACCACATCAGATCAGATCAATAGTCCTCCTCACTACCTCACCACATCAGATCAGATCAATAGTCCTCCTCACTACCTCACCACATCAGATCAGTAGTCCTCCTCACTACCTCACCACATCAGATCAGTAGTCCTCCTCACTACATCAGATAGCATCAGTAGTCCTCCTCACTACCTCACCACATCAGATCAGTAGTCCTCCTCACTACCTCACCACATCAGTCCAAAACAGTAGTCCTCCTCACTACCTCACCACATCAGATCAGTAGTCCTCCTCATTACCTCACCACATCAGATCAGTAGTCCTCCTCACTACCTCACCACATCTGTCCAAATCAGTAGTCCTCATCACTACCTCACCACATCAGATCAGTAGTCTTCCTCACTACCTTCGCACATCAGATCCGTAGTCCTCCTCACTACATCAGATAGGATCAGTAGTCCTCCTCACTACCTCTCACCACATCAGATCAGTAGTACTCCTCACTACCTCACCACATCAGATCAGTAATCCTCCTCACTACCTCACCACATCAGATCAGTAGTTCTCCTCACTACCTCACCACAACAGATAAGAACAGTAGTCCTCCTCACTACCTCACCACATCAGATCAGATCAATAGTCCTCCTCACTACCTCACCACATCAGATCAGTAGTCCTCCTCACTACCTCACCACATCAGATCAATAGTCCTACTCACTAGATCAGATAGGATCAGTAGTCCTCCTCACTACCTCACCACATCAGATCAATAGTCCTCCTCACTACATCAGATAGGATCAGTAGTCCTCCTCACTACCACACCACATCAGATCAGTAGTCCTCCTCACTACCTCAACACAACAGTCCAAATCAGTAGTCCTCCTCACTACCTCACCACATCAGATCAGTTGTCCTCCTCACTACCTCACCACATCAGATCAGTAGTCCGCCTCATTACCTCACCACATCCAATCAGATCAGTAGTCCTCCTCACTACCTCACCACATCAGATCAGATCAATAGTCCTCCTCACTACCTCACCACATCAGATCAGTAGTTCTCCTCACTACCTCACCACATCAGTCCAAAACAGTAGTCCTCCTCACTACCTCACACATCAGATCAGTAGTCCTCCTCATTACCTCAACCACATCAGATCAGTAGTCCTCCTCACTACCTTACCACATCAGATCAGATCTGTAGCCCTCCTCACTACACTCACCACATCAGATCATAGTCCTCCTCACTACCTCAACACATCAGTCCAAATCACGTAGTCCTTCTCACTACCTAACCACATCAGATCAGAGTCCTCCTCATACATCCACACATCAGTCAGATCAGTACCTCCCACTACCCAAACCCATAACAGATCAGTAGTCATCCTCACTAACTCACACATCAGTCCAAATCAGAGTCCTCCTCACTACTCACCACACAGATCAGTAGTCTCATCACTACTCACCACATCCGTCCAAAACAGTAGTCCTCCTAACTACCTCACCACATCAGACTCACCACATCAGATCAGTAGTCCTCCTCACTACCTCACCACATCAGATCAGATCAGTAGTCCTCCTCACTACCTCACCACATCAGATCAGTAGTCCTCCTCACTACCTCACCACATCAGTCCAAATCAGTAGTCCTCCTCACTACCTCACCACATCAGATCAGTAGTCCTCCTCACTACCTCACCACATCAGATCAGATCAGTAGTCCTCCTCACTACCCACCACATCAGATCAGATCAGTAGTCCTCCTCACTACCTCACCACATCAGTCAAATCAGTAGTCCTCCTCACTACCTCACCACATCAGATCAGTAGTCCTCCTCATTACCTCACCACATCAGATCAGTAGTCCTCCTCACTACCTCACCACATCAGATCAGTAGTCCTCCTCACTACCTCACCACATCTGATCAGATCAGTAGTCCTCCTCACTACCTCACCACATCAGATCAGTAGTCCTCCTCACTACCTCACCACATCAGATCAGTAGTCCTCCTCACTACATCAGATAGATCAGTAGTCCTCCTCACTACCTCACCACATCAGATCAGTAGTCCTCCTCACTACCTCACCACATCAGTCCAAAACAGTGTTCCTCCTCACTACCTCACCACATCAGATCAGTAGTCCTCCTCATTACCTCACCACATCAGATCAGTAGTCCTCCGTCACTACCTTACCACATCAGATCAGATCTGTAGCCCTCCTCAATACATCAGTCCAAATCAGTAGTCCTCCTCACTACCTCACCACATCAGATCAGTAGTCCTACTCATTACCTCACCACATCAGATCAGTAGTCCTCCTCACTACCTCACCACATCAGATCAGTAGTCCTCCTCACTAGATCAGATAGGATCAGTAGTTCTCCTCACTACCTCACCACATCAGATCAGTAGTCCGCCTCGTTACCTCACCACATCCAATCAGATCAGTAGTCCTCCTCAACTACCTCACCACATCAGATCAGATCAATAGTCCTCCTCACTACCTCACCACATCAGATCAGATCAATAGTCCCTCCTCACTACCTCACCACATCAGATCAGTAGTCCTCCTCACTACCTCACCACATCAGATCAGTAGTCTCCTCACTACATCAGATAGCATCAGTAGTCCTCCTCACTACCTCACCACATCAGATCAGTAGTCCTCCTCACTACCTCACCACATCAGTCCAAAACAGTAGTCCTCCTCACTACCTCACCACATCAGATCAGTAGTCCTCCTCACTACCTCACCACATCAGATCAGTAGTCCTCCTCACTACCTCACCACATCAGTCCAAATCAGTAGTCCTCCTCACTACCTCACCACATCAGATCAGTAGTCCTCCTCACTACCTCACCACATCAGATCAGTAGTCCTCCTCACTACCTCACCACATCAGATCAGATCAGTAGTCCTCCTCACTACCTCACCACATCAGATCAGTAGTCCTCCTCACTACCTCACCACATCAGTCCAAATCAGTAGTCCTCCTCACTACCTCACCACATCAGATCAGTAGTCCTCCTCACTACCTCACCACATCAGATCAGATCAGTAGTCCTCCTCACTACCTCACCACATCAGATCAGATCAGTAGTCCTCCTCACTACCTCACCACATCAGTCAAATCAGTAGTCCTCCTCACTACCTCACCACATCAGATCAGTAGTCCTCCTCACTACCTCACCACATCAGATCAGTAGTCCTCCTCACTACCTCACCACATCAGATCAGTAGTCCTCCTCACTACCTCACCACATCAGATCAGATCAGTAGTCCTCCTCACTACCTCACCACATCAGATCAGTAGTCCTCCTCACTACCTCACCACATCAGATCAGTAGTCCTCCTCACTACATCACATCAGATCAGTAGTCCTCCTCACTACCTCACCACATCAGATCAGTAGTCCTCCTCACTACCTCACCACATCAGTCCAAATCAGTAGTCCTCCTCACTACCTCACCACATCAGATCAGTAGTCCTCCTCACTACCTCACCACATCAGTTCAGTAGTCCTACTCATTACCTCACCACATCAGATCAGTAGTCCTCCTCACTACCTCACCACATCAGATCAGTAGTCCTCCTCACTACATCAGATAGATCAGTAGTCCTCCTCACTACCTCACCACATCAGATCAGATCAGTAGCCCTCCTCACTACATCAGTCCAAATCAGTAGTCCTCCTCACTACCTCACCACATCAGATCAGTAGTCCTACTCATTACCTCACCACATCAGATCAGTAGTCCTCCTCACTACCTCACCACATCAGATCAGTAGTCCTCCTCACTACCTTACCACATCAGATCAGATCTGTAGCCCTCCTCACTACATCAGTCCAAATCAGTAGTCCTCCTCACTACCTCACCACATCAGATCAGTAGTCCTACTCATTACCTCACCACATCAGATCAGTAGTCCTCCTCACTACCTCACCACATCAGATCAGTAGTCCTCCTCACTAGATCAGATAGGATCAGTAGTTCTCCTCACTACCTCACCACATCAGATCAGTAGTCCTCCTCGTACCTCACCACATCCAATCAGATCAGTAGTCCTCCTCACTACCTCACCACATCAGATCAGATCAGTAGTCCTCCTCACTACCTCACCACATCAGATCAGATCAGTAGTCCTCCTCACTACCTCACCACATCAGATCAGTAGTCCTCCTCACTACCTCACCACATCAGATCAGTAGTCCTCCTCACTACATCAGATAGCATCAGTAGTCCTCCTCACTACCTCACCACATCAGATCAGTAGTCCTCCTCACTACCTCACCACATCAGTCCAAAACAGTAGTCCTCCTCACTACCTCACCACATCAGATCAGTAGTCCTCCTCATTACCTCACCACATCAGATCAGTAGTCCTCCTCACTACCTCACCACATCTCCAAATCAGTAGTCCTCCTCACTACCTCACCACATCAGATCAGTAGTCCTCCTCACTACCTCACCACATCAGATCAGTAGTCCTCCTCACTACCTCACCACATCAGATCAGTAGTCCTCCTCACTACCTCACCACATCAGATCAGTAGTTCTCCTCACTACCTCACCACAACAGATAAGAACAGTAGTCCTCCTCACTACCTCACCACATCAGATCAGATCAATAGTCCTCCTCACTACCTCACCACATCAGATCAGTAGTCCTCCTCACTACCTCACCACATCAGATCAATAGTCCTACTCACTAGATCAGATAGGATCAGTAGTCCTCCTCACTACCTCACCACATCAGATCAATAGTCCTCCTCACTACATCAGATAGGATCAGTAGTCCTCCTCACTACCACACCACATCAGATCAGTTGTCCTCCTCACTACCTCAACACAACAGTCCAAATGAGTAGTCCTCCTCACTACCTCACCACATCAGATCAGTTGTCCTCCTCACTACCTCACCACATCAGATCAGTAGTCCGCCTCATTACCTCACCACAATCCAATCAGATCAGTAGTCCCTCCTCACTACCTCACCACATCAGATCAGATCATAGTCCTCCTCACTACCTCAACCACATCAGATCAGTAGTCCTCCTCACTACCTCACCACATCAGTCCAAAACAGTAGTCCTCCTCACTACCTCACCACATCAGATCAGTAGTCCTCCTCATTACCTCACCACATCAGATCAGTAGTCCTCCTCACTACCTTACCACAATCAGATCAGATCTGTAGCCCTCCTCACTACCTCACCACATCAGATCAGTAGTCCTCCTCACTACCTCAACACATCAGTCCAAATCAGTAGTCCTCCTCACTACCTCACCACATCAGATCAGTAGTCCTCCTCATGCCTCACCACATCAGATCAGATCAGTAGTCCTCCTCACTACCTCACCACATCAGATCAGATCAATAGTCATCCTCACTACCTCACCACATCAGATCAGATCAATAGTCCTCCTCACTACCTCACCACATCAGATCAGTAGTCCTCCTCACTACATCAGATAGCATCAGTAGTCCTCCTCACTACCTCACCACATCAGATCAGTAGTCCTCCTCATTACCTCACCACATCAGATCAGTAGTCTTCCCTCACTACCTCACCACATCAGATCAGATCAGTAGTCCTCCTCACTACCTCACCACATAAGATCAGATCAGTAGTCCTCCTCACTACCTCACCACATCAGTCCAAATCAGTAGTCCTCCTCACTACATCAGATCAGTAGTCCTACTCATTACCTCACCACATCAGATCAGTAGTCCTCCTCACTACCTCACCACATCAGATCAGTATTCCGCCTCATTACCTCACCACATCCAATCAGATCAGTAGTCCTCCTCACTACCTCACCACATCAGATCAGATCAATAGTCATCCTCACTACCTCACCACATCAGATCAGATCAATAGTCCTCCTCACTACCTCACCACATCAGATCAGTAGTCCTCCTCACTACATCAGATAGCATAAGTAGTCCTCCTCACTACCGCACCACATCAGATCAGTAGTCCTCCTCACTACCTCACCACATCAGTCCAAAACAGTAGTCCTCCTCACTACCTCACCACATCAGATCAGTAGTCCTCCTCATTACCTCACCACATCAGATCAGTAGTCCTCCTCACTACCTTACCACATCAGATCAGATCTGTAGCCCTCCTCACTACCTCACCACATCAGTCCAAATCAGTAGTCCTCCTCACTACCTCACCACATCAGATCAGTAGTCCTACTCATTACCTCACCACATCAGATCAGTAGTCCTCCTCACTACCTCACCACATCAGATCAGATCAATAGTCCTCCTCACTACCTCACCACATCAGATCAGATCAATAGTCCTCCTCACTACCTCACCACATCAGATCAGTAGTCCTCCTCACTACCTCACCACATCAGATCAGTAGTCCTCCTCACTACATCAGATAGCATCAGTAGTCCTCCTCACTACCTCACCACATCAGATCAGTAGTCCTCCTCACTACCTCACCACATCAGTCCAAAACAGTAGTCCTCCTCACTACCTCACCACATCAGAGCAGTAGTCCTCCTCATTACCTCACCACATCAGATCAGTAGTCCTCCTCACTACCTCACCACATCAGATCAGTAGTCTTCCTCACTACCTTCGCACATCAGATCCGTAGTCCTCCTCACTACATCAGATAGGATCAGTAGTCCTCCTCACTACCTCTCACCACATCAGATCAGTAGTACTCCTCACTACCTCACCACATCAGATCAGTAATCCTCCTCACTACCTCA
The DNA here is from genome assembly GCF_002021735.2 of Oncorhynchus kisutch. Lineage (NCBI taxonomy): Eukaryota > Metazoa > Chordata > Actinopteri > Salmoniformes > Salmonidae > Oncorhynchus > Oncorhynchus kisutch. The sequence goes on from NC_034179.2 coordinate 847,209, forward strand.
CCACATCAGATCAGTAGTTCTCTCCTCACTACCTCACCACAACAGATAAGAACAGTAGTCCTCCTCACTAACCTCACCACATCAGATCAGATCAATAGTCCTCCTCACTACCTCACCACATCAGATCAGTAGTCCTCCTCACTACCTCACCACATCAGATCAATAGTCCTACTGACTAGATCAGATAGGATCAGTAGTCCTCCTCACTACCTCACCACATCAGATCAATAGTCCTCCTCACTACATCAGATAGGATCAGTAGTCCTCCTCACTACCACACCACATCAGATCAGTAGTCCTCCTCACTACCTCAACACAACAGTCCAAATCAGTAGTCCTCCTCACTACCTCACCACATCAGATCAGTTGTCCTCCTCACTACCTCACCACATCAAATCAGTAGTCCGCCTCATTACCTCACCACATCCAATCAGATCAGTAGTCCTCCTCACTAACCTCACCACATCAGATCAGATCAATAGTCCTCCTCACTACCTCACCACTCAGATCAGTAGTCCTCCTCACTACCTCACCACATCAGTCCAAAACAGTAGTCCTCCTCACTACCTCACCACATCAGATCAGTAGTCCTCCTCACTACCTCACCACATCAGATCAGTAGTCCTCCTCACTACCTCAACACATCAGTCCAATCAGTAGTCCTTCTCACTACCTCACCACATCAGATCAGTAGTCGTCCTCATTACCTCACCACATCAGATCAGATCAGTAGTCCTCCTCACTACCCCACCACATCAGATCAGATCAGTAGTCCTCCTCACTACCTCACCACATCAGTCCAAAATCAGTAGTCCTCCTCACTACCTCACCACATCAGATCAGTAGTCCTACTCATTACCTCACCACATCAGATCAGTAGTCCTCCCTCACTACCTCACCACATCAGATCAGTAGTCCTCCTCACTAGATCAGATAGGATCAGTAGTTCTCCTCACTACCTCACCACATCAGATCAGTAGTCTGCCTCATTACCTCACCACATCCAATCAGATCAGTAGTCCTCCTCACTACCTCACCACATCAGATCAGATCAATAGTCCTCCTCACTACCTCACCACATCAGATCAGATCAATAGTCCTCCTCACTACCTCACCCAATCAGATCAGTAGTCCCTCCTCACTACCTCACACATCAGATCAGTAGTCCTCCTCACTACATCAGATAGCATCAGTAGTCCTCCTCACTACCTCACCACATCAGATCAGTAGTCCTCCTCACTACCTCACCACATCAGTCCAAAACAGTGTTCCTCCTCACTACCTCACCACATCAGATCAGTAGTCCTCCTCATTACCTCACCACATCAGATCAGTAGTCCTCCTCACTACCTTACCACATCAGATCAGATCTGTAGCCCTCCTCACTACATCAGTCCAAATCAGTAGTCCTCCTCACTACCTCACCACATCAGATCAGTAGTCCTACTCATTACCTCACCACATCAGATCAGTAGTCCTCCTCATTACCTCACCACATCAGATCAGTAGTCCTCCTCACTACCTCACCACATCTGTCCAAATCAGTAGTCCTTCCTCACTACCTCACCACATCAGATCAGTAGTCTTCCTCACTTACCTTCGCATATCAGATCCGTAGTCCTCCTCACTACATCAGATAGGATCAGTAGTCCTCCTCACTACCTCACCACATCAGATCAGTAGTACTCCTCATTACCTCACCACATCAGATCAGTAGTCCTCCTCACTACCTCACCACATCAGATCAGTAGTCATCCTCACTAGATCAGATAGGATCAGTAGTTCTCCTCACTACCTCACCACATCAGATCAGTAGTCTGCCTCATTACCTCACCACATCCAATCAGATCAGTAGTCCTCCTCACTACCTCACCACATCAGATCAGATCAATAGTCCTCCTCACTACCTCACCACATCAGATCAGATCAATAGTCCTCCTCACTACCTCACCACATCAGATCAGTAGTCCTCCTCACTACCTCACCACATCAGATCAGTAGTCCTCCTCACTACATCAGATAGCATCAGTAGTCCTCCTCACTACCTCACCACATCAGATCAGTAGTCCTCCTCACTACCTCACCACATCAGTCCAAAACAGTGTTCCTCCTCACTACCTCACCACATCAGATCAGTAGTCCTCCTCATTACCTCACCACATCAGATCAGTAGTCCTCCTCACTACCTTACCACATCAGATCAGATCTGTAGCCCTCCTCACTACATCAGTCCAAAACAGTGTTCCTCCTCACTACCTCACCACATCAGATCAGTAGTCCTCCTCATTACCTCACCACATCAGATCAGTAGTCCTCCTCACTACCTTACCACATCAGATCAGATCTGTAGCCCTCCTCACTACATCAGTCCAAATCAGTAGTCTCCTCACTACCTCACCACATCAGATCAGTAGTCCTACTCATTACCTCACCACATCAGATCAGTAGTCCTCCTCATTACCTCACCACATCAGATCAGTAGTCCTCCTCACTACCTCACCACATCTGTCCAAATCAGTAGTCCTCCTCACTACCTCACCACATCAGATCAGTAGTCTTCCTCACTACCTTCGCATATCAGATCCGTAGTCCTCCTCACTACATCAGATAGGATCAGTAGTCCTCCTCACTACCTCACCACATCAGATCAGTAGTACTCCTCATTACCTCACCACATCAGATCAGTAGTTCCTCCTCACTACCTCACCACATCAGATCAGTAGTCCTCCTCACTAGATTCAGATAGGATCAGTAGTTCTCCTCACTACCTCACCACATCAGATCAGTAGTCTGCCTCATTACCTCACCACATCCAATCAGATCAGTAGTCCTCCTCACTACCTCACCACATCAGATCAGATCAATAGTCCTCCTCACTACCTCACCACATCAGATCAGATCAATAGTCCTCCTCACTACCTCACCACATCAGATCAGAATAGTCCTCCTCACTACCTCACCACATCAGATCAGTAGTCCTCCTACTACCTCACCACATCAGATCAGTAGTCTCCTCACTCATCATGATAGCATAGTAGTCCTCCTCACTACCTCACCACATCAGATCAGTAGTCCTCCTCACTACCTCACCACATAAGTCCAAAACAGTGTTCCTCCTCACTACCTCACCACATCAGATCAGTAGTCCTCCTTCATTACCTCACCACATCAGATCAGTAGTCCTCCTCACTACCTTACCACATCAGATGCAGATCTGTAGCCCTCCTCACTACATCAGTCCAAATCAGTAGTCCTCCTCACTACCTCACCACATCAGATCAGTAGTCCTACTCATTACCTCACCACATCAGATCAGTAGTCCTCCTCATTACCTCACCACATCAGATCAGTAGTCCTCCCTCACTACCTCACCACATCAGATCAGTAGTCCTCCTCACTACCTCACCACATCAGATCAGTAGTCTTCCTCACTACCTTCGCATATCAGTTCCGTAGTCCTCCTCACTACATCAGATAGGATCAGTAGTCCTCCTCACTACCTCACCACATCAGATCAGTAGTACTCCTCACTACCTCACCACATCAGATCAGTAGTACTCCTCACTACCTCACCACATCAGATCAGTAGTTCTCCTCACTACCTCACCACAACAGATAAGAACAGTAGTCCTCCTCACTACCTCACCATATCAGATCAGATCAATAGTCCTCCTCACTACCTCATCACATCAGATCAGTAGTCCTCCTCACTACCTCACCATATCAGATCAATAGTCCTACTCACTAGATCAGATAGGATCAGTAGTCCTCCTCACTACCTCACCACATCAGATCAATAGTCCTCCTCACTACATCAGATAGGATCAGTAGTCCTCCTCACTACCACACCACATCAGATCAGTAGTCCTCCTCACTACCTCAACACAACAGTCCAAATCAGTAAGTCCTCCTCACTACCTCACCACATCAGATCAGTTGTCCTCCTCACTACCTCACCACATCAGATCAGTAGTCCTCCTCACTACCTCACCACATCAGTCCAAAACAGTAGTCCTCCTCACTACCTCACCACATCAGATCAGTAGTCCTCCTCATTACCTCACCACATCAGATCAGTAGTCCTCCTCACTACCTTACCACATCAGATCAGATCTGTAGCCCTCCTCACTACCTCACCACATCAGATCAGTAGTCCTCCTCACTACCTCAACACATCAGTCCAAATCAGTAGTCCTTCTCACTACCTCACCACATCAGATCAGTAGTCCTCCTCATTACCTCACCACATCAGATCAGATCAGTAGTCCTCCTCACTACCTCACCACATCAGATCAGATCAGTAGTCCTCCTCACTACCTCACCACATCAGTCCAAATCAGTAGTCCTCCTCACTACCTCACCACATCAGATCAGTAGTCCTACTCATTACCTCACCACATCAGATCAGTAGTCCTCCTCACTACCTCACACATCAGATCAGTAGTCCTCCTCACTAGATCAGATAGGATCAGTAGTTCTCCTCACTACCTCACCACATCAGATCAGTAGTCCGCCTCATTACCTCACCACATCCAATCAGATCAGTAGTACTCCTCACTACTCACCAAATCAGATCAGATCAATAGTCCTCCTCACTACCTCACCACATCAGATCAGATCAATAGTCCTCCTCACTACCTCACCACATCAGATCAGTAGTCCTCCTCACTACCTCACCACATCAGATCAGTAGTCCTCCTCACTACATCAGATAGCATCAGTAGTCCTCCTCACTACCTCACCACATCAGATCAGTAGTCCTCCTCACTACCTCACCACATCAGTCCAAAACAGTAGTCCTCCTCACTTCCTCACCACATCAGATCAGTAGTCTCCTCATTACCTCACCACATCATCAGATCAGTAGTCCTACTCACTGCCTCACCACATCAGATCAGTAGTCCCTCCTCACAACCCACCACATCAGATCAGTAGTCCTCCTCACTACCTCACCACATCAGATCAGTAGTCCTCCTCACTACCATCAGCACATCAGTCCAGATCTGTAGTCCTCTCACTACCTCACCACACCAGAATCAGATCATTAGCCCTCCTTACTACGTCACCACATCATATCAGTAGTCCTCCTCACTACCTCACCACATCAGATCAGATCAGTTGTCCTCCTCACTACTCTCACCACATCAGATCAGTAGTCCCGCCTCATTACCTCAACCACATCCGATCAGATCAGTAGTCCTCCTCACTACCTCACCACATCAGATCAGTAGTCCTCCTGACTACCTCACCACATCAGTCCAAATCAGTAGTCCTCCTCACTACCTCACCACATCAAGATCAGAATCAATAGTCCTCCTCACCGCTCACCACATCACATCAGTAGTCTTCCTCACTACCTCACCACATCAGATCAGTAGTCCTCCTCATTACCTCACCACATCCGATCAGATCAGTAGTCCTCCTCACTACCTCATCACATCAGATCAGTTGTCCTCCTCACTACCTCACCACGTCAGTCCAGATCAGTAGTCCTCCTCACTACCTCACCACATCCAATCAAATCAGTTGTCCTCCTCACTACCTCACCACATCAGATCAGTTGTCCTCCTCACTACCTCACCACATCAGATCAGATCAGTAATCCTCCTCACTACCTCACCACATCAGATCAGATATGTAGACCTCCTCACTACCTCACCACATCAGATCAGTAATCCTCCTCACTACCTCACCACATCAGTAGTTCTCCTCAGTACCTCACCACAACAGATAAGAACAGTAGTCCTCCTCACTACATCAGTCCAGATCAGTAATCCTCCTCACTACCTCACCACATCAGATCAGTAGTGCTCCTCACTACCTCACCACATCAGATCAGTAGTCTTCCTCACTACCTCACCACATCAGATCAGATCAGTAGTCCTCCTCACTACCTCACCACATCAGATCAGATCAGTAGTCCTCCTCACTACCACAGCACATCAGTCCAGATCTGTAGTCCTCCTCACTACCTCACCACATCAGATCAGTAGTCCTCCTCACTACCTCACCACATCCGATCAGATCAGTAGTTCTCCTCACTACCTCACCACATCAGATCAGTAGTCCTCCTCACAACCTTACCACATCAGATCAGTAGTCCTCCTCACTACCTCACCACATCAGATCAGATCAATAGTCCTCCTCACTACCTCACCACATCAGATCAGTAGTCCTCCTCACTACCTCACCACATCAGATCAGATCAATAGTCCTCCTCACTACCTCACCACATCAGATCAGTAGTCCTCCTCACTACCTCACCACATCAGATCAGTAGTCCTCCTCACTCGATCAGATAGGATCAGTAGTCCTCCTCACTACCTCACCACATCAGATCAGTAGTCCTCCTCATTACCACACCACATCAGATCAGATCAATAGTCCTCCTCACTACCTCACCACATCAGATCAGTAGTCCTCCTCACTACCTCACCACATCAGATTAGTAGTCCTCCTCACTAGGTCAGATAGCATCAGTAGTCCTCCTCACTACCTCACCACATCAGATCAGTAGTCCTCCTCACTACCTCACCACATCAGTCCAAAACAGTGTTCCTCCTCACTACCTCACCACATCAGATCAGTAGTCCTCCTCATTACCTCACCCCATCAGATCAGTAGTCCTCCTCACTACCTTACCACATCAGATCAGATCTGTAGCCCTCCTCACTACATCAGTCCAAATCAGTAGTCCTCCTCACTACCTCACCACATCAGATCAGTAGTCCTACTCATTACCTCACCACATCAGATCAGTAGTCCTCCTCACTACCTCACCACATCAGATCAGTAGTCCTCCTCACTACATCAGATAGCATCAGTAGTCCTCCTCACTACCTCACCACATCAGATCAGTAGTCCTCCTCACTATCTCACCACATCAGTCCAAAACAGTTGTCCTCCTCACTACCTCACCACATCAGATCAGTAGTACTCCTCATTACCTCACCACATCAGATCAGTAGTCCTCCTCACTACCTCACCACATCTATCCAAATCAGTAGTCCTCCTCACTACCTCACCACATCAGATCAGTAGTCTTCCTCACTACCTTCGCATATCAGATCCGTAGTCCTCCTCACTACATCAGATAGGATCAGTAGTCCTCCTCACTACCTCACCACATCAGATCAGTAGTACTCCTCACTACCTCACCACATCAGATCAGTAGTACTCCTCACTACCTCACCACATCAGATCAGTAGTTCTCCTCACTACCTCACCACAACAGATAAGAACAGTAGTCCTCCTCACTACCTCACCATATCAGATCAGATCAATAGTCCTCCTCACTACCTCACCACATCAGATCAGTAGTCCTCCTCACTACCTCACCATATCAGATCAATAGTCCTACTCACTAGATCAGATAGGATCAGTAGTCCTCCTCACTACCTCACCACATCAGATCAATAGTCCTCCTCACTACATCAGATAGGATCAGTAGTCCTCCTCACTACCACACCACATCAGATCAGTAGTCCTCCTCACTACCTCAACACAACAGTCCAAATCAGTAGTCCTCCTCACTACCTCACCACATCAGATCAGTTGTCCTCCTCACTACCTCACCACATCAGATCAGTAGTCCTCCTCACTACCTCACCACATCAGTCCAAAACAGTAGTCATCATCACTACCTCACCACATCAGATCAGTAGTCCTCCTCATTACCTCACCACATCAGATCAGTAGTCCTCCTCACTACCTTACCACATCAGATCAGATCTGTAGCCCTCCTCACTACCTCACCACATCAGATCAGTAGTCCTCCTCACTACCTCAACACATCAGTCCAAATCAGTAGTCCTTCTCACTACCTCACCACATCAGATCAGTAGTCCTCCTCATTACCTCACCACATCAGATCAGATCAGTAGTCCTCCTCACTACCTCACCACATCAGATCAGATCAGTAGTCCTCCTCACTACCTCACCACATCAGTCCAAATCAGTAGTCCTCCTCACTACCTCACCACATCAGATCAGTAGTCCTACTCATTACCTCACCACATCAGATCAGATCTGTAGCCCTCCTCACTACCTCACCACATCAGATCAGTAGTCCTCCTCACTACCTCAACACATCAGTCCAAATCAGTAGTCCTTCTCACTACCTCACCACATCAGATCAGTAGTCCTCCTCATTACCTCACCACATCAGATCAGATCAGTAGTCCTCCTCACTACCTCACCACATCAGATCAGATCAGTAGTCCTCCTCACTACCTCACCACATCAGTCCAAATCAGTAGTCCTCCTCACTACCTCACCACATCAGATCAGTAGTCCTACTCATTACCTCACCACATCAGATCAGTAGTCCTCCTCACTACCTCACCACATCAGATCAGTAGTCCTCCTCACTAGATCAGATAGGATCAGTAGTTCTCCTCACTACCTCACCACATCAGATCAGTAGTCCGCCTCATTACCTCACCACATCCATCAGATCAGTAGTACTCCTCACTACCTCACCAAATCAGATCAGATCAATAGTCCTCCTCACTACCTCACCACATCAGATCAGATCAATAGTCCTCCTCACTACCTCACCACATCAGATCAGTAGTCCTCCTCACTACCTCACCACATCAGATCAGTAGTCCTCCTCACTACATCAGATAGCATCAGTAGTCCTCCTCACTACCTCACCACATCAGATCAGTAGTCCTCCTCACTACCTCACCACATCAGTCCAAAACAGTAGTCCTCCTCACTTCCTCACCACATCAGATCAGTAGTCCTCCTCATTACCTCACCACATCAGATCAGTAGTCCTCCTCACTACCTCACCACATCAGATCAGTAGTCCTCCTCACTACCTCACCACATCAGATCAGTAGTCCTCCTCACTAGATCAGATAGGATCAGTAGTTCTCCTCACTACCTCACCACATCAGATCAGTAGTCCTCCTCACAACCTCACCACATCAGATCAGTAGTCCTCCTCACTACCTCACCACATCAGATCAGTAGTCCTCCTCACTACCTCAGCACATCAGTCCAGATCTGTAGTCCTCCTCACTACCTCACCACACCAGATCAGATCATTAGCCCTCCTTACTACGTCACCACATCATATCAGTAGTCCTCCTCACTACCTCACCACATCAGATCAGATCAGTTGTCCTCCTCACTACCTCACCACATCAGATCAGTAGTCCGCCTCATTACCTCACCACATCCGATCAGATCAGTAGTCCTCCTCACTACCTCACCACATCAGATCAGTAGTCCTCCTGACTACCTCACCACATCAGTCCAAATCAGTAGTCCTCCTCACTACCTCACCACATCAGATCAGATCAATAGTCCTCCTCACCTACTCACCACATCACATCAGTAGTCTTCCTCACTACCTCACCACATCAGATCAGTAGTCCTCCTCATTACCTCACCACATCCGATCAGATCAGTAGTCCTCCTCACTACCTCATCACATCAGATCAGTTGTCCTCCTCACTACCTCACCACGTCAGTCCAGATCAGTAGTCCTCCTCACTACCTCACCACATCCAATCAAATCAGTTGTCCTCCTCACTACCTCACCACATCAGATCAGTTGTCCTCCTCACTACCTCAAGACATCAGATCAGATCAGTAATCCTCCTCACTACCTCACCACATCAGATCAGATATGTAGACCTCCTCACTACCTCACCACATCAGATCAGTAGTCCTCCTCACTACCTCACCACATCAGATCAGTAATCCTCCTCACTACCTCACCACATCAGTAGTTCTCCTCAGTACCTCACCACAACAGATAAGAACAGTAGTCCTCCTCACTACATCAGTCCAGATCAGTAATCCTCCTCACTACCTCACCACATCAGATCAGTAGTGCTCCTCACTACCTCACCACATCAGATCAGTAGTCTTCCTCACTACCTCACCACATCAGATCAGATCAGTAGTCCTCCTCACTACCTCAGCACATCAGTCCAGATCTGTAGTCCTCCTCACTACCTCACCACATCAGATCAGTAGTCCTCCTCACTACCTCACCACATCCGATCAGATCAGTAGTTCTCCTCACTACCTCACCACATCAGATCAGTAGTCCTCCTCACAACCTTACCACATCAGATCAGTAGTCCTCCTCACTACCTCACCACATCAGATCAGATCAATAGTCCTCCTCACTACCTCACCACATCAGATCAGTAGTCCTCCTCACTACCTCACCACATCAGATCAGATCAATAGTCCTCCTCACTACCCCACCACATCAGATCAGTAGTCCTCCTCACTACCTCACCACATCAGATCAGTAGTCCTCCTCACTCGATCAGATAGGATCAGTAGTCCTCCTCACTACCTCACCACATCAGATCAGTAGTCCTCCTCATTACCACACCACATCAGATCAGATCAATAGTCCTCCTCACTACCTCACCACATCAGATCAGTAGTCCTCCTCACTACCTCACCACATCAGATTAGTAGTCCTCCTCACTAGGTCAGATAGGATCAGTAGTCCTCCTCACTACCTCACCACATCAGATCAGTAGTCCTCCTCATTACCACACCACATCCGATCAGATCAGTAGTCCTCCTCACAACCTCACCACATCAGATCAGTAGTCCTCCTCACTACCTCACCACATCAGATCGGTAGTCCTCCTCATTACCTCAGCACATCAGTCCAGATCTGTAGTCCTCCTCACTACCTCACCACACCAGATCAGATCATTAGCCCTCCTTACTACGTCACCACATCATATCAGTAGTCCGCCTCATTACCTCACCACATCCGATAAGATCAGTAGTCCTCCTCACTACCTCACCACATCAGATCAGTAGTCCTCCTGACTACCTCACCACATCAGTCCAAATCAGTAGTCCTCCTCACTACCCCACCACATCAGATCAGATCAATAGTCCTCCTCACCTACTCTCCACATCAGATCAGTAGTCTTCCTCACTACCTCACCACATCAGATCAGTAGTCCTCCTCATTACCTCACCACATCCGATCAGATCAGTAGTCCTCCTCACTACCTCACCACATCCAATCAGATCAGTTATCCTCCTCACTACCTCACCACGTCAGATCAGTAGTCCTCCTCACTACCTCACCACATCAGATCAGATCAGTAGTCCTCCTCACTACCTCACCACATCAGATCAGATATGTAGACCTCCTCACTACCTCACCACATCAGATCAGTAGTCCTCCTCACTACCTCACCACATCAGATCAGTAATCCTCCTCACTACCTCACCACATCAGTAGTCCTCCTCACTACATCAGTCCAGATCAGTAATCCTCCTCATTACCTCACCACATCAGATCAGTAGTGCTCCTCACTACCTCACCACATCAGATCAGTAGTCTTCCTCACTACCTCACCACATCAGATCAGATCAGTAGTCCTCCTCACTACCTCAGCACATCAGTCCAGATCTGTAGTCCTCCTCACTACCTCACCACATCAGATCAGTAGTCCTCCTCACTACCTCACCACATCCGATCAGATCAGTAGTTCTCCTCACTACCTCACCACATCAGATCAGTAGTCCTCCTCACAACCTTACCACATCAGATCAGTAGTCCTCCTCACTACCTCACCACATCAGATCAGATCAATAGTCCTCCTCACGACCTCACCACATCAGATCAGTAGTCCTCCTCACTACCTCACCACATCAGATCAGTAGTCCTCCTCACTCGATCAGATAGGATCAGTAGTCCTCCTCACTACCTCACCACATCAGATCAGTAGTCCTCCTCATTACCACACCACATCAGATCAGATCAATAGTCCTCCTCACTACCTCACCACATCAGATCAGTAGTCCTCCTCACTACCTCACCACATCAGATCAGTAGTCCTCCTCACTAGGTCAGATAGGATCAGTAGTCCTCCTCACTACCTCACCACATCAGATCAGTAGTCCTCCTCATTACCACACCACATCCGATCAGATCAGTAGTCCTCCTCACAACCTCACCACATCAGATCAGTAGTCCTCCTCACTACCTCACCACATCAGATCAGTAGTCCTCCTGACTACCTCACCACATCAGTCCAAATCAGTAGTCCTCCTCACTACCCCACCACATCAGATCAGATCAATAGTCCTCCTCACCTACTCTCCACATCAGATCAGTAGTCTTCCTCACTACCTCACCACATCAGATCAGTAGTCCTCCTCATTACCTCACCACATCCGATCAGATCAGTAGTCCTCCTCACTACCTCACCACGTCAGTCCAGATCAGTAGTCCTCCTCACTACCTCACCACATCCAATCAGATCAGTTATCCTCCTCACTACCTCACCACGTCAGATCAGTAGTCCTCCTCACTACCTCACCACATCAGATCAAATCAGTAGTCCTCCTCACTACCTCACCACATCAGATCAGATATGTAGACCTCCTCACTACCTCACCACATCAGATCAGTAGTCCTCCTCACTACCTCACCACATCAGATCAGTAATCCTCCTCACTACCTCACCACATCAGTAGTTCTCCTCACTACCTCACCACAACAGATAAGAACAGTAGTCCTCCTCACTACCTCACCACATCAGATCAGATCAGTAGTCCTCCTCACTACCTCACCACATCAGTCCAGATCAGTAATCCTCCACACTACCTCACCACATCAGAGCAGTAGTGCTCCTCACTACCTCACCACATCAGATCAGTAGTGCTCCTCACTACCTCACCACATCAGATCAGATCAGTAGTCCTCCTCACTACCTCACCACATCAGTCAGCCTCCAGTATTTATGCTGCAGTAGTTTATGTGTCGGGGGGCTAGGGTCAGTTTGTTATATCTGGAGTACTTCTCCTGTCCTATTCGGTGTCCTGTGTGAATCTAAGTGTGCGTTCTCTAATTCTCTCCTTCTCTCTTTCTTTCTCTCTCTCGGAGGACCTGAGCCCTAGGACCATGCCCCAGGATTACCTGACATGATGACTCCTTGCTGTCCCCAGTCCACCTGGCCGTGCTGCTGCTCCAGTTTCAACTGTTCTGCCTTATTATTATACGACCATGCTGGTAATTTATGAACATTTGAACATCTTGGCCATGTTCTGATATAATCTCCACCCGGCACAGCCAGAAGAGGACTGGCCACCCCACATATGCTCTCTCTAATTCTCTCTTTTTTTCTCTCTCTCTTGGAGGACCTGAGCCCTAGGACCATGCCCCAGGACTACCTGACATGATGACTCCTTGCTGTCCCCAGTCCACCTGGCCATGCTGCTGTTCCAGTTTCAACTGACCTGAGCCCTAGGACCATGCCCCAGGACTACCTGACATGATGACTCCTTGCTGTCCCCAGTCCACCTGGCCATGCTGCTGCTCCAGTTTCAACTTCCACCTGACTGTGCTGCTCCAGTTTCAACTGTTCTGCCTTATTATTATTCGACCATGCTGGTCATTTATGAACATTTGAACATCTTGGCCATGTTCTGTTATAATCTCCACCCGGCACAGCCAGAAGAGGACTGTCCACCCCACATAGCCTGGTTCCTCTCTAGGTTTCTTCCTAGGTTTTGGCCTTTCTAGGGAGTTTTTCCTAGCCACCGTGCTTCTACACCTGCATTGCTTGCTGTTTGGGGTTTTAGGCTGGGTTTCTGTACAGCACTTTGAGATATCAGCTGATGTACGAAGGGCTATATAAATAAATTTGATTTGATTTGTCCTCCTCACTACCTAACCAAATCAGATCAGTAGTCCTGTTTGTCCTTTAGCCCAGGTCCCAGACCTGTTTGTCCTTTAGCCCAGGTCCCAGACCTTTTTGTCCTTTAAGCCCGGTTTCTTGTTTCTTACAGTCCAGAAGTACCATGAATAACATCTGATTACATAATCTCTAGTTATTCCAGTGGAACCAGACCATTTTCCCTGAACAGTAAAACAAATGAGTTTCACATCTTAGACTCCTCGATGAACTGTGGAGTTATTCTGCCATATGAAAATATATTCTACCAGGAGACTAAAAGGCTTTTCCCATGAGACAATCTTTAATGACTGATGGTTTATTATAATCAATATATTTATCTGGAGTGTTAAAATGGTTCTAGAGCACTGGCTGCTCTCTGTGAAATTGAACATGAATCTCTTTATGCCAACTCCTGCTTAACCATACTGTAGGGACTGGAGGTAAAAGCCATAGACTCTCCCAGCTCCTTCTCTCTCCCCCTCTCTCCCCCAACTCTCCCTCTCTCTCCCCCTGTTCTCCCTCTCTCTCCCCCCAGTTCTCCCTCTCTCTCCCCCCAGCTCTCCCTCTCTCTCCCCCCAGCTCTCCCTCTCTCTGACAAACCTCTCCCTCTCTCCCCCCAGAATCTCCCTCTCTCTCCCCCCACCTCTCCCTCTCTCTCCCCCACCTCTCCCTCTTTCTCACCCCACCTCTACCTCTCTCTCCCCCAGCTCTCCCTCTCTATCCCCCAGCTCTCCCTCTCTCTCCCCCCAGCTCTGCCTCTCTCTCCCTCCACCTCTCCCTCTCTCTCCCCCAGCTCTCCCTCGCTCTCCCCCCACCTCTCCCTCTCTCTACCCCCACCTTTACCTTTCTTTCACCCCTGGTCTCCATCTCTCTCCCCCCACCTCTTCCTCTCTCTCCCCCAGAATCTCCCTCTCTCTCCCCCCACTTCTCCCTCTCTCTGCCCCACCTCTCCCTCTTTCTCCCCCCACCTCTCCCTCTCTCTCCCCCGACCTCTCCCACTCTCTCCCCAAAGATCTCCCTCTCTCTCCCCCCACCTCTCCCTCTCTCTCCCCCGACCTCTCCCACTCTCTCCCCAAAGATCTCCCTCTCTCTCCCCCCAGCTCTCCCTCTCTCTCCCCCAGCTCTCCCTCTCTCTCACCCCCCAGCTCTCCCTCTCTCTCCCTCTCTCCCCCTACCTCTCCCTCTCTCTCGCTCCAGCTCTCCCTCTCTCTCCCCCCAGAATCTCCCTCTCTCTCCCCCCACCTCTCCCTCTTTCTCCCCCCACATCTCCCTCTTCCTCCCCCAGCTCTCATTCTCTCTCCCCCAGATCTCCCTCTCTCTCCTACCAGAATCTCCCTCTCTCTCCCCCCACCTCTCCCTCTTCCTCCCCCAGCTCTCCTTCTCTCTCCCCCAGATCTCCCTCTTTCTCCCCCCACCTCTCCCTCTTCCTCCCCCAGCTCTCCTTCTCTCTCCCCCAGATCTCCCTCTCTCTCCCCCCACCTCTCCCTCTCTCTCACTCCAGCTCTCCCTCTCTCTCCCCCCAGAATCTCCCTCTCTCTCCCCCCCACCTCTCCCCCTTTCTCCCCCCACCTCTCCCTCTCTCTCCCCCTACACTATAGGCCTGGGTCCAGTATTTAATTTATCTGAAATGCGAAACCCTTTCCTTACTGGACAATTCCTACCATTCAGCTACCTTTTACTTACACTGTCAATAAAACCCCTTTGTGTCCATTGCTGAGTTAGAATAAAGAGTAATGCATCAACTGATTCCAGAGGCCTTCTTAAAAAGCTGTCTACCTTATTCCTTCCACTAAACTAGCCTTTCCCTCCCATCCAACCTGGGCTACCTTATTCCTTCCACTAAACTAGCCTTTCCCTCCCATCCAACCTGGGCTACCTTATTCCTTCCACTATACTAGCCTTTCCCTCCCATCCAACCTGGGCTACCTTATTCCTTCCACTAAACTAGCCTTTCCCTCCCATCAACCTGGGCTACCTTATTCCTTCCACTAAACTAGCCTTTCCCTCCCATCCAACCTGGGCTACCTTATTCCTTCCACTAAACTAGCCTTTCCCTCCCATCCAACCTGGGCTACCTTATTCCTTCCACTAAACTAGCCTTTCCCTCCCATCCAACCTGGGCTACCTTATTCCTTCCTCTAAACTAGCCTTTCCCTCCCATCCAACCTGGGCTACCTTATTCCTTCCGCTAAACTACCCTTTAAATGACTACAGACACGTAGCACTCACGTCTGTAGCCATGAAGCGCTTTGAAAGGCTGGTAATGGCTCACATCAATACCATTATCCCAGAAACCCTAGACCCACTCCAATTTGCATACTGCCCAAACAGATCCACAGATGATGCAATCTCTATTGCACTCCACACCGCCCTTTCCCACCTGGACAAAAGGAACATCTATGTGAGAATGCTGTTCATTGACTACAGCTCAGCGTTCAACACCATAGTACCCTCAAAGCTCATCACTAAGTTAAGGATCCTGGGACTAAACACCTCCCTCTGCAACTGGATCCTGGACTTCCTGACAGGCCGCCCCCAACCTATCCCTCCACGTAACCAAGACTAAGGAGATGATTGTGGACTACAAGAAAAGGAGCACCGAGCACGTCCCCATTCTCATCGACGGGGCTGTAGTGGAGCAGGTTGAGAGCTTCAAATTCCTTGGTGTCCACATCAACAACAAACTAGATTGGTCCAAACACATCAAGACAGTCGTGAAGAGGGCACGACAAAGCCTATTCCCCCTCAGGAAACTAAAAAGATTTGTCATGGGTCCTGAGATCCTCAAAAGGTTCTACAGCTGCAACATCGAGAGCATTCTGACTGGTTGCATCACTGCCTGGTATGGCAACTGCTCGGCCTCCGACCGCAAGGCACTACAGAGGGTAGTGCGTACGGCCCAGTACATCATTGGGGCAAAGCTGCTTGCCATCCAGGACCTCTACACCAGGCGGTGTCAGAGGAAGGCCCTAAAAACTGTCAAAGACTCCAGCCACCCCAGTCATAGACTGTTCTCTCTGCTACCGCACGGCAAGCGGTTCCGGAGCGCCAAGTCTAGGTCAAAAAGGCTTCCGAACAGTTTTTACCCCCAAGCCATAAGACTCCTGGACAGCTACCCGGACTATTTGCATTGTGTGCCCACCGCCAACCCCTCTTTTACGCTGCTGCTACTCTCTGTTTATCTGAAATGCATAGTCACTTTAATTATACATTCAAGTACATACTACCTCAATTGGCCACACCAACCAGTGCTCCCACACATTGGCTAACCGGGCTATCTGCATTGTGTCCCACCAACCGCCAACCCCTCTTTTACGCTTCTGCTACTCTCTGCCCATCAAATATGCATAGTCACTTTAATCATATCTACATACTACCTCAATAAGCCTGACTAACAGGTGTCTGTATATAGCTCTGTTACTCTTTTTTCAAATGTCTTTTTACTGTTGTTTTATTTCTTTACTTACCTACACAAACACACACACACACACACACACACACACCTTTCCCTCCCATCCAACCTGTGTGACTGTATTCAAATCAAATCAAAGTTTATTTGTCACGTGCGCCAAATACAACAGGTGTTGTAGACCTTACAGTGAAATGCTGAATACAACAGGTGTTGTAGACCTCACAGTGAAATGCTGAATACAACAGGTGTTGTAGACCTTACAGTGAAATGCTGAATACAACAGGTGTAGACCTTACAGTGAAATGCTGAATACAACAGGTGTAGACCTTACAGTGAAATGCTGAATACAACAGGTGTAGTAGACCTTACAGTGAAATGCTGAATACAACAGGTGTAGTAGACCTTCCAGTGAAACGCTGAATACAACAGGTGTTGTAGACCTTACAGTGAAATGCTGAATACAACAGGTGTAGTAGACCTTACAGTGAAATGCTGAATACAACAGGTGTAGTAGACCTTACAGTGAAATGCTGAATACAACAGGTGTAGTAGACCTTACAGTGAAATGCTGAATACAACAGGTGTAGTAGACCTTACAGTGAAATGCTGAATACAACAGGTGTAGTAGACCTCACAGTGAAATGCTGAATACAACAGGTGTAGTAGACCTCACAGTGAAATGCTGAATACAACAGGTGTAGTAGACCTTACAGTGAAATGCTGAATACAACAGGTGTAGTAGACCTTCCAGTGAAATGCTGAATACAACAGGTGTTGTAGACCTTACAGTGAAATGCTGAATACAACAGGTGTAGTAGACCTTACAGTGAAATGCTGAATACAACAGGTGTAGTAGACCTTCCAGTGAAATGCTGAATACAACAGGTGTTGTAGACCTTACAGTGAAATGCTGAATACAACAGGTGGAGTAGACCTTACAGTGAAATGCTGTATACAACAGGTGTAGTAGACCTTACAGTGAAATGCTGAATACAACAGGTGTAGTAGACCTTACAGTGAAATGCTGAATACAACAGGTGTAGTAGACCTCACAGTGAAATGCTGAATACAACAGGTGTTGTAGACCTTACAGTGAAATGCTGAATACAACAGGTGTAGTAGACCTTACAGTGAAATGCTGAATACAACAGGTGTAGTAGACCTTACAGTGAAATGCTGAATACAACAGGTGTAGTAGACCTTACAGTGAAATGCTGAATACAACAGGTGTAGTAGACCTCACAGTGAAATGCTGAATACAACAGGTGTAGTAGACCTCACAGTGAAATGCTGAATACAACAGGTGTAGTAGACCTCACAGTGAAATGCTGAATACAACAGGTGTAGTAGACCTCACAGTGAAATGCTGAATACAACAGGTGTAGTAGACCTCACAGTGAAATGCTGAATACAACAGGTGTAGTAGACCTCACAGTGAAATGCTGAATACAACAGGTGTAGTAGACCTCACAGTGAAATGCTGAATACAACAGGTGTAGTAGACCTCACAGTGAAATGCTGAATACAACAAGTGTAGTAGACCTCACAGTGAAATGCTGAATACAACAGGTGTAGTAGACCTCACAGTGAAATGCTGAATACAACAGGTGTAGTAGACCTTACAGTGAAATGCTGAATACAACAGGTGTAGTAGACCTCACAGTGAAATGCTGAATACAACAGGTGTAGTAGACCTTACAGTGAAATGCTGAATACAACAGGTGTAGTAGACCTCACAGTGAAATGCTGAATACAACAGGTGTAGTAGACCTTACAGTGAAATGCTGAATACAACAGGTGTAGTAGACCTTCCAGTGAAATGCTGAATACAACAGGTGTAGTAGACCTCACAGTGAAATGCTGAATACAACAGGTGTAGTAGACCTTACAGTGAAATGTTGAATACAACAGGTGTAGTAGACCTCACAGTGAAATGCTGAACACAACAGGTGTAGTAGACCTCACAGTGAAATGCTGAATACAACAGGTGTAGTAGACCTTACAGTGAAATGTTGAATACAACAGGTGTAGTAGACCTCACAGTGAAATGCTGAATACAACAGGTGTAGTAGACATTACAGTGAAATGTTCAATACAACAGGTGTAGTAGACCTCACAGTGAAATGCTGAATACAACAGGTGTAGTAGACCTCACAGTGAAATGCTGCAGAGAACTGGAACGAAAGGCGGCCAAATGAGGTGTTGGCTTTAGGGATGATCAGTGAGATACACCTGCTGGAGCGCGTGCTACGGATGGGTGTTGCCATCATGACCAGTGAACTGAGATAAGGCGGAGCTTTACCTAGCATGGACTTGTAGATGACCTGGAGCCAGTGGGTCTGGCGACGAATATGTAGCGAGGGCCAGCCGACTAGAGCATACAAGTCGCAGTGGTGGGTGGTATAAGGTGCTTTAGTGACAAAACGGATGGCACTGTGATACACTGCATCCAGTTTGCTGAGTAGAGTGTTGGAAGCAATTTTGTAGATGACATCGCCGAAGTCGAGGATCGGTAGGATAGTCAGTTTTACTAGGGTAAGTTTGGCGGCGTGAGTGAAGGAGGCTTTGTTGCGGAATAGAAAGCCGACTCCTGATTTGATTTTCGATTGGAGATGTTTGATATGAGTCTGGAAGGAGAGTTTACAGTCTAGCCAGACACCTAGGTACTTATAGATGTCCACATATTCAAGGTCGGAACCATCCAGGGTGGTGATGCTGGTCAGGCGTGCGGGTGCAGGCAGCGAACGGTTGAAAAGCATGCATTTGGTTTTACTAGCGTTTAAGAGCAGTTGGAGGCCACGGAAGGAGTGCTGTATGGCATTGAAGCTCGTTTGGAGGTTAGATAGTACAGTGTCCAAGGACGGGCCGGAAGTATATAGAATGGTGTCGTCTGCGTAGAGGTGGATCAGGGAATCGCCCGCAACAAGAGCAACATCATTGATATATACAGAGAAAAGAGTCGGCCCGAGAATTGAACCCTGTGGCACCCCCATAGAGACTGCCAGAGGACTGGACAGCATGCCCTTCGATTTGACACACTGAACTCTGTCTGCAAATTAATTGGTGAACCAGGCAAGGCAGTCATCCGAAAAACCAAGGCTACTGAGTCTGCCGATAAGAATATGGTGATTGACAGAGTCGAAAGCCTTGGCAAGGTCGATGAAGACAGCTGCACAGTACCGTCTTTTATCGATGGCGGTTATGATATCGTTTAGTACCTTGAGCGTGGCTGAGGTGCACCCGTGACCGGCTCGGAAGCCAGATTGCACAGCGGAGAAGGTACGGTGGGATTCGAGATGGTCAGTGACCTGTTTGTTGACTTGGCTTTCGAAGACCTTAGATAGGCAGGGCAGGATGGATATAGGTCTGTAACAGTTTGTGTCCAGGGTGTCTCCCCCTTTGAAGAGGGGGATGACTGCTGCAGCTTTCCAATCCTTGGGGATCTCAGACGATATGAAAGAGAGGTTGAACAGGCTGGTAATCGGGGTTGCGACAATGTCAGCGGATAGTTTCAGAAATAGAGGGTCCAGATTGTCAAGCCCAGCTGATTTGTACGGGTCCAGGTTTTGCAGCTCTTTCAGAACATCTGCTATCTGGATTTGGGTAAAGGAGAACCTGGAGAGGCTTGGGCGAGTAGCTGCGGGGGGGGCAGAGCTATTGGCCGAAGTTGGAGTAGCCAGGCGGAAGGCATGGCCAGCTGTTGAGAAAGGCTTGTTGAAGTTTTCGATAATCATGGATTTATCGGTGGTGACCATGTTACCTAGCCTCAGTGCAGTGGGCAGCTGGGAGGAGGTGCTCTTGTTCTCCATGGACTTCACAGTGTCCCAGAACTTTTTGGAGTTGGAGCTACAGGATGCAAACTTCTGCCTGAAGAAGCTGGCCTTAGCTTTCCTGACTGACTGCGTGTATTGGTTCCTGACTTCCCTGAACAGTTGCATATCGCGGGACTGTTCGATGCTATTGCAGTCAGCCACAGGATATTTTTGTGCTGGTCGAGGGCAGTCAGGTCTGGAGTGAACCAAGGGCTATATCTGTTCTTAGTTCTGCATTTTTTGAACGGAGCATGCTTATCTAAAATGGTGAGGAAGTTACTTTTAAAGAATGACCAGGCATCCTCAACTGACGGGATGAGGTCACTGTCCTTCCAGGATACCCGGGCCAGGTCGATTAGAAAGGCCTGCTCACAGAAGTGTTTTAGGGAGCGTTTGACAGTGATGAGGGGTGGTCGTTTGACTGCGGCTCCGTAGCGGATACAGGCAATGAGGCAGTGATCGCTGAGATCCTGGTTGAAGACAGCGGAGGTGTATTTGGAGGGCCAGTTGGTCAGGATGACGTCTATGAGGGTGCCCTTGTTTACAGATTTAGGGTTGTACCTGGTGGGTTCCTTGATGATTTGTGTGAGATTGAGGGCATCTAGCTTAGATTGTAGGACTGCCGGGGTGTTAAGCATATCCCAGTTTATGTCACCTAACAGAACAAACTGAAGCTAGATGGGGGGCGATCAATTCACAAATGGTGTCAAGGGCACAGCTGGGAGCTGAGGGGGGTCGGTAGCAGGCGGCAACAGTGAGAGACTTATTTCTGGAGAGAGTCATTTTCAAAATTTGTATTTCAAACTGTTATGGACCATACTTTCCAGGTATGGACCTGGAAAGTATGACATTACTTTGCAGGCAATTTTTTTTTTATTGGCCTTCCTGAGCCAGGACACGGCAAGGACATCAGGGTTAGCAGAGTGTGCTAAAGCAGTGAGTAAAACAAACTTAGGGAGGAGGCTTCTGATGTTGACATGCATGAAACCAAGGCTTTTTCGATCACAGAAGTCAACAAATGAGGGTGCCTGGGGACATGCAGGGCCTGGGTTTACCTCCACATCACCCGCGGAACAGAGGAAGAGTAGAATGAGGGTGCGGCTAAAGTCTATCAAAACTGGTCGCCTAGAGCGTTGGGGACAAAGAATAAAAGGAGCAGATTTCTGGGTATGGTAGAATATATTCAGGGCATAATGCGCAGACAGGGGTATGGTGGGGTGCGGGTACAGCGGAGGTAAGCCCAGGCACTGGGTCATGATGAGAGAGGTTGTATCACTGGACATGCTGGTTGTAATGGGTGAGGTCACCGCATGTGTGGGAGGTGGGACAAAGGAGGTATCAGGGGTATGAAGAGTGGAACTAGGGGCTCCATTGTAAACTAAAACAATTATAACTAACCTGAACAACAGTATACAAGGCATATTGACAGTTGAGAGAGACATACAGCGAGGCATACAGTAATCACAGGTGTTGAATTGGGAGAGCTAGCTAAAACAGTAGCTAAAACTGTAGGTGAGACAACAACAATAGTGCAAAAAATGTATTAGGTGAACAATAGGTAAGTAAAGAAATAAAACAACAGTAAAAAGACAGGCTATATACAGTAGAGAGGCTATATACAGTAGCGAGGCTATATACAGTAGAGAGGCTATATACAGTAGAGAGGCTAAATACAGTAGAGAGGCTATATACAGTAGAGAGGCTAAATACAGTAGAGAGGCTATATACAGTAGAGAGGCTAAATACAGTAGCGAGGCTATATACAGTAGAGAGGCTAAATACAGTAGCGAGGCTATATACAGTAGAGAGGCCACATATAGACACCAGTTAGTCAGGCTGATTGAGGTAGTATGTACATGTAGATATGGTCAAAGTGACTATGCGTATATGATGAACAGAGAGCAGCAGTAGTGTAAAAGAGGGGTTGGCGGGTGGTGGGACACAATGCAGATAGCCCGGTTAGCCAATGTGCGGATGTACATATGTACATAAATGTATAGTTAAAGTGACTGTGCATATATGCTAGGGCTGCCCTGGTCAACTGTAAGTGCTTTTATTGCGAAGTGGAAACGTCTATGAGCAACAATGGCTAAGCCGCAAAGTGGTAGGCCACACAAGCTCACAGAATGGGGCCGCCGAGTGCTAAAAATTGTCTTTCCTCGGTTGCAACACCCACTACTGAGTTCCAAACTGCCTCTGGAAGCAACGTCAGCACAATAAATGTTTGTCGGGAGCATCATGAAATGGGTTTCCATGGCCGACCAGCCAAACACAAGCCTAAGATCACCATGCAGAACGCCAAGTGTCGGCTGGAGTGGTGTAAAGGGTGCCGCCATTGGACTAAGGAGCAGTGGAAACTCTGGAGTGATGAATCACGCTTCTCCGCTTCTCCAACTGGCAGTCCGGCGGATGCCAAGAGAACACTACCTGCCCAATGCATAGTGCCAACTGTAAAGTTTGGTGGAGGATGAATAATGGTCTGGGGCTGTTTTTCATGGTTCCGGCCCATTATTTCCAGTGAAGGGAAATCTTAAAGGTACAGCGTACAATTGCATTCTAGACAATTTTGTGCTTTGTGGCAACAGTTTGGGGAAGGTCCTTACCTGTTTCAGCATGACAACGCGAGGTCCATACAGAAATGGTTTGTTGAGATCAATGTGGAAGAACTTGACTGGCCTGTAAAGAGCCCTGACCTCAGCCCCATTGAACACATTTGGGATGAATTGGAACGCTGACTGCGAGCCAGGATTATAATCGCCCAACATCAGAGCCCGACCTCACTAATGGTCGCTTTCGTTTCAAAATGGCACCTGCATGACTAAAGCGTATAGGCAAACCTTTTTTATGTTTGGAATAAGTTTTGGTATAGTTTAGGTGTAGTTTCAATGGGCCGGCTGTGCAGGCAGACTAGCATTATTTGTTTCCCAAGTCAAATTATTAACATGAGCACCAAAGATGATATACAGGAATAACACAAACTCATTACACTACTGTCTTTGTAAATTAAAAGAACCTCTTCACCATCCTTATCATTCAGTTAGGCCTCATTTAAATTCAATTGTAAAGTAATGTGCACAATTATCGCCCTTTCATCCGTTTGCCATTCATTCACTGAGGAAAGAGAGACACGTTAGTGCCTGTCTGGCTACCAACGTCCTGCAGAACGTTGTCTTGGAGTCTGGCTGGGTATCAACGTCCTACAGCACATTGTCTTGGAGCCTGGCTGGGTACCAACGTCCTACAGCACATTGTCTTGGAGTCTGGCTGGGTATCAACGTCCTACAACACATTGTCTTGGAGCCTGGCTGGGTACCAACGTCCTACAGCACATTGTCTTGGAGCCTGGCTGGGTACCAACGTCTTACAGCACATTGTCTTGGTGGGTTAAGATGGGAATAGGTGTCAAAGAAAAGGTTAAAAGGCTCTAAATCATTTTCTGTATGTGATTTCTATATTCTGACAGAGCAGAGAAAAATACAAACATTAAGGAAAAGTCAGGGAAGGACATTTCTTTTTATGGGGGAGGGGGTATTTTGATTATTTACAAAATCAAAGTCAGTGGCCATTGGCCTAAAGAGGTTCAAGTGTTAACCAGGGTTCATGATAGGGTGAAGGAGATTGCCTGGAAACCCTTTGTCTCGTTTCTTCTCCACCAACCAATCAATCAAATGTATTTATGAAGTAACCACAATAACCACCAGGACTATATAATACCATAATAACCAACAGGACTATATAATATCACAATAACCAACAGGACTATATAATACCACAATAACCAACATGACTATATAATACCACAATAACCAACAGGACTATATAATACCACAATAACCAACAGAACTATATAATACCACAATAACTAACAGGACAATATAATACCACAATAACCAACAGGACCATATAAAACCACAATAACCAACAGGACTATATAATACCAGAAAGAATAACAGGATTATATAATGCCACAACAACCAACAGGACTATACAAACCTGTACCACAATAACCAACAGGACTATATAATACCAGAAAGAATAACAGGACTATATAATGCCACAACAACCAACAGGACTATACAAACCTGTACCACAATAACCAACAGGACTATATTTTTATTTTTTTTATTTTTTTTATTTCACCTTTATTTAACCAGGTAGGCTAGTTGAGAACACCTTTATTTAACCAGGTAGGCTAGTTGAGAACACCTTTATTTAACCAGGTAGGCTAGTTGAGAACACCTTTATTTAACCAGGTAGGCTAGTTGAGAACACCTTTATTTAACCAGGTAGGCTGGTTGAGAACACCTTTATTTAACCAGGTAGGCTAGTTGAGAACAAGTTCTCATTTGCAACTGCGACCTGGCCAAGATAAAGCATAGCAGTGTGAGCAGACAACAAAGAGTTACACATGGAGTAAACAATTAACAAGTCAATAACACAGTAGAAACCAAAGGGGGAGTCTATATACAATGTGTGCAAAAGGCATGAGGAGGTAGGCAAATAATTAAAATTTTGCAGATTAACACTGGAGTGATGAATGATCAGATGGTCATGTACAGGTAGAGATATTGGTGTGCAAAAGAGCAGAAAAGTAAATAAATAAAAACAGTATGGGGATGAGGTAGGTGAGAAAGGGTGGGCTATTTACCAATAGACTATGTACAGCTGCAGCGATCGGTTAGCCGCTCAGATAGCTGATGTTTGAAGTTGGTGAGGGAGATAAAAGTCGCCAACTTTTTCGTTCCAGTCACAGGCAGCAGAGTACTGGAACGAAAGGCGGCCAAATGAGGTGTTGGCTTTAGGGATGATCAGTGAGATACACCTGCTGGAGCGCGTGCTACGGATGGGTGTTGCCATCGTGACCAGTGAGCTGAGATAAGGCGGAGCTTTACCTAGCATGGACTTGTAGATGACCTGGAGCCAGTGGGTCTGGCGACGAATATGTAGCGAGGGCCAGCCGACTAGAGCATACAAGTCGCAGTGGTGGGGGGTATAAGGTGCTTTAGTGACGAAACGGATGGCACTGTGATAGACTGCATCCAGTTTGCTGAGTAGAGTGTTGGAAGCCATTTTGTAGATGACATCGCCGAAGTCGAGGATCGGTAGGATAGTCAGTTTTACTAGGGTAAGCTTGGCGGCGTGAGTGAAGGAGGCTTTGTTGCGGAATAGAAAGCCGACTCTTGATTTGATTTTCGATTGGAGATGTTTGATATGAGTCTGGAAGGAGAGTTTGCAGTCTAGCCAGACACCTAGGTTCTTATAGACGTCCACATATTCTAGGTCGGAACCATCCAGGGTGGTGATGCTAGTCGGGCATGCGGGTGCAGGCAGAGACCGGTTGAAAAGCATGCATTTGGTTTTACTAGCGTTTAAGAGCAGTTGGAGGCCACGGAAGGAGTGTTGTATGGCATTGAAGCTTGTTTGGAGGTTAGATAGCACAGTGTCCAAAGACGGGCCGAAGGTATATAGAATGGTGTCGTCTGCGTAGAGGTGGATCAGGGAATCGCCCGCAGCAAGAGCAACATCATTGATATACACAGAGAAAAGAGTCGGCCCGAGAATTGAACCCTGTGGCACCCCCATAGAGACTGCCAGAGGACCAGACAGCATGCCCTCCGATTTGACGCACTGAACTCTGTCTGCAAAGTAATTGGTGAACCAGGCAAGGCAGTCATCCGAAAAACCGAGGCTCCTGAGTCTGCCGATAAGAATATGGTGATTGACAGAGTCGAAAGCCTTGGCAAGGTCGATGAAGACGGCTGCACAGTACTGTCTTTTATCGATGGCGGTTATGATATCGTTGAGTACCTTGAGTGTGGCTGAGGTGCACCTGTGACAGGCTCGGAAACCAGATTGCACAGCGGAGAAGGTGCGGTGGGATTCGAGATGGTCAGTGACCTGTTTGTTGACTTGGCTTTCGAAGACCTTAGATAGGCAGGGCAGGATGGATATAGGTCTGTAACAGTTTGGGTCCAGGGTGTCTCCCCCTTTGAAGAGGGGGATGACTGCGGCAGCTTTCCAATCCTTGGGGATCTCAGACGATATGAAAGAGAGGTTGAACAGGCTGGTAATAGGGGTTGCGACAATGGTGGCAGATAGTTTCAGAAATAGAGGGTCCAGATTGTCAAGCCCAGCTGATTTGTACGGGTCCAGGTTTTGCAGCTCTTTCAGAACATCTGCTATCTGGATTTGGTTAAAGGAGAACCTGGAGAGGCTTGGGCGAGGAGCTGTGGGGGGGGCGGAGCTGTTGGCCGAGGTTGAAGTAGCCAGGCGGAAGGCATGGCCAGCCGTTGAGAAATGCTTATTGAAGTTTTCGATAATCATGGATTTATCAGTGGTGACCGTGTTACCTAGCCTCAGTGCAGTGGGCAGCTGGGAGGAGGTGCTCTTGTTCTCCATGGACTTCACGGTGTCCCAGAACCTTTTGGAGTTGGAGCTACAGGATGCAAACTTCTGCCTGAAGAAGCTGGCCTTAGCTTTCCTGACTGACTGCGTGTATTGGTTCCGGACTTCCCTGAACAGTTGCATATCACGGGGACTATTCGATGCTATTGCAGTCCGCCACAGGATGTTTTTGTGCTGGTCGAGGGCAGTCAGGTCTGGGGTGAACCAACAACAACCATAAGGACTATATAATTCCACAATAACCAACAGGACAATATAATACCACAATAACCAACAGGACCTTATAATACCACAATAACCAATAGAACTATATAATACCACAATAACCAACAGGACAATATAATACCACAATAGCCAATAGAACTATATAATACCACAATAACCAATATGACTATATAACACCACAATAACCAACCTGACTATATAATACTGTACCACAATAACCAACATGACTATATAATACCACAATAACCAATAGGACTATATAATACCACAATAACCAATAGGACTATATAATACCACAATAACCAACAGGACTATATAATACTGTACCACAATAACCAACAGGACTATATAATTCCACAATAACCAACAGGACTATATAATACCACAATAACCAACAGGACCTTATAATACCACAATAACCAGTAGAACTATATAATACCACAATAACCAATATGACTATATAACACCACAAAAACCAACCTGACTATATAATACTATACCACAATAACCAACAGGACTATATAATACCACAACAACCAGAAGGACTGTATAATTCCACAATAACCAATATAACTATATAATACCACAATAACCAATATGACTATATAACACCACAATAACCAACCTGACTATATAATACTGTACCACAATAACCAACATGACTATATAATACCACAATAACTAATAGGACTATATAATACCACAATAACCAATAGGACTATATAATACCACAATAACCAACAGGACTATATAATACTGTACCACAATAACCAACAGGACTATATATTTCCACAATAACCAACAGGACTATCAAATCAAATCAAATCAAATTTATTTATATAGCCCTTCGTACATCAGCTGATATCTCAAAGTGCTGTACAGAAACCCAGCCTAAAACCCCAAACAGCAAGCAATGCAGGTGTAGAAGCACAGTGGCTAGGAAAAACTCCCTAGAAAGGCCAAAACCTAGGAAGAAACCTAGAGAGGAACCAGGCTATGTGGGGTGGCCAGTCCTCTTCTGGCTGTGCCGGGTGGAGATTAAAACAGAACATGGCCAGGATGTTCAAATGTTCATAAATGACCAGCATGGTCGAATAATAAACAGTTGAAACTAGAGCAGCAGCACAGTCAGGTGGAAGTTGAAACTGGAGCAGCAGCATGGCCAGGTGGACTGGGGACAGCAAGGAGTCATCATGTCAGGTGGTCCTGGGTCATGGTCCTAGGGCTCAGGTCAGTTGAAACTGGAACAGCAGCATGGCCAGGTGGACTGGGGACAGCAAGGAGTCATCATGTCAGGTAGTCCTGGGGCATGGTCCTAGGGCTCAGGTCCTCCGAGAGAGAGAAAGAAAGAGAGAAGGAGAGAATTAGAGAACGCACAATTAGATTCACACAGGACACCGAAAAGGACAGGAGAAGTACTCCAGATATAACAAACTGACCCCAGCCCCCCGACACATAAACTACTGCAGCATAAAAACTGGAGGCTGAGACAGGAGGGGTCAGGAGACACTGTGGCCCCATCCGAGGACACCCCCGGACAGGGCCAAACAGGAAGGATATAACCCCACCCACTTTACCAAAGCACAGCCCCCACACCACTAGAGGGATATCTTCAACCACCAACTTACCATCCTGAGACAAGGCTGAGTATAGCCCACAAAGATCTCCGCCACGGCACAACCCAAGGGGGGGGCGCCAACCCAGACAGGATGACCACAACAGTGAATCAACCCACTCAGGTGACGCACCCCCTCCAGGGACGGCATGAGAGAGCCCCAGCAATCCAGTGACTCAGCCCCTGTAATAGGGTTAGAGGCAGAGAATCCCAGTGGAAAGAGGGGAACAGGCCAGGCAGAGACAGCAAGGGCGGTTCGTTGCTCCAGAGCCTTTCCGTTCACCTTCCGACTCCTGGGCCAGACTACACTCAATCATATGACCCACTGAAGAGATGAGTCTTCAGTAAAGACTTAAAGGTTGAGACCGAGTTTGCGTCTCTGACATGGGTAGGCAGACCGTTCCATAAAAATGGAGCTCTATAGGAGAAAGCCCTGCCTCCAGCTGTTTGCTTAGAAATTCTAGGGACAATTAGGAGGCCTGCGTCTTGTGACCGTAGCGTACGTGTAGGTATGTACGGCAGGACCAAATCAGAGAGATAGGTAGGAGCAAGCCCATGTAATGCTTTGTAGGTTAGCAGTAAAACCTTGAAATCAGCCCTTGCTTTGACAGGAAGCCAGTGTAGAGAGGCTAGCACTGGAGTAATATGATCAATTTTTTTGGTTCTAGTCAGGATTCTAGCAGCCGTATTTAGCACTAACTGAAGTTTATTTAGTGCTTTATCCGGGTAGCCGAAAATAGAGCATTGCAGTAGTCTAACCTAGAAGTGACAAAAGCATGGATTAATCTGCATCATTTATATATAATATAATATATAATATATATAATACCACAATAACCTATAGACTATATAATACCACAATAACCAATAGGACTATATAATACCACAATAACCAATAGGACTATATAATACCACAATAACCAATAGGACTATATAATACCACAATAACCAATAGGACTATATAATACCACAATAACCGATAGAACTATATAATACCACAATAACCAATATAACTATATAATACCACAATAACCAATAGAACTATATAATACCACAATAACCAATAGAACTATATAATACCACAATAACCAACAGAACTATATAATACCACAATAACCAACAGGACTATATAATACCACAATAACCAATAGAACTATATAATACCACAATAACCAATAGAACTATATAATACCACAATAACCAACAGGACTATATAATACCACAATAACCAACAGGACTATATAATACCACAATAACCAACAGGACTATATAATACCAGAATAACAAATAGGACTAAGTAATACCACAATAACCAACAGGACTATATAATACCACAATAACCAATAGAACTATATAATACCACAATAACCAACAGGGCTATATAATACCACAATAACCAATAGAACTATATAATACCACAATAACCAATAGAACTATATAATACCACAAGAAACAACAGGACTATATAATACCACAATAACCAACAGGACTATATAATACCACAATAACCAATAGAACTATATAATACCACAATAACCAATAGAACTATATAATACCACAATAACCAATAGAACTATATAATACCACAAGAAACAACAGGACTATATAAAACTGTACCACAATAACCAACAGTACTATATAATACCACAACAACCAACAGGACAATATAATACCACAATAACCAACAGGACTATATAATACCACAACAACCAACAGGACTATATAATACTGTACCACAATAACCAACAGGACTATATAATACTGTACCACAATAACCAACAGGGCTATATAATACCACAACAACCAATAGGACTATATAATACCACAATAACCAATAGGACTATATAACACCACAATAACCAACATGAGTATATAATACTGTACCACAATAACCAACAGGACTATATAATACCAGAATAACAAATAGGACTAAGTAATACCACAATAACCAACAGGACTATATAATACTGTACCACAATAACCAACATGACTATATAATACCACAACAACCAATAGGACTATATAATACCACAATAACCAACAGGACTATATAATGCCACAACAACCAACAGGATAATGTAATGCCACAATAACCAACAGGACTGTGTTGTGTCTTTGACTATGTCGGATTAAGTGATATGACATGCTATTCTATGAAATAATTTATCTGTAATTACTATTACCTGATTGAGCTAATCATGTAAATGTAATTAACTAGAGAGTCGGGCACCACGAAATAATATTTATAGAGCTGTTATCTTCCGAATAAACTCTTAATGACCTAGTAATATTTTACATCAATAGTCAATATCAATCGTCACCTCAATTCAGTCTCGTCTGAAAGTTGTACATCATTTTATCTGCACGAACCCTGGCTAAGAATTTGAATCAGCAATACAAAATTGGGTTTAATTATTTATTTATTAAATACCTAACTAATCACACAGAATTACACATACACACAATTAATCATAACTTGAGTACAAATGACGTCATAAAGGAAAACGTCCCTAGCGGGCGGAACAGATATGACAGCTTGTTAAACAAAGGAAAAGGGGTGGGTTTGTGTGAAAGAGCGGGAAGACTGAGGAACACAGGGAGAAGCTGCGCTATCGTAAATACAGTACCTTATGCATTCTAAATTACCACCCATTTGGAAAAGGAAAATGCAATAAATATTTACTCTGAGCTGCGCTTCAGTAGGTTGGTGGTAGATGGAAGACCGTGTTGCCCAACCGAGTACTTTGAAGAATGTCTCTGGTTGTCAATTGGATATGTTGTACTAACGTCATTGTGTGGTAGATGGGATACTCTGTCTGTTCCTTCCTAACCTGCGTTTGCAGCTGCGGTCGCCAACTCAACGGCAAGGAGGTATCACTTCTGTAGTGAATAAGAGTTCCAAGTTCATACCATTCGCAACCAAAGCTCACGCTGATGTTCGTTCTGTAGTTATTATTTGAACCATTCTGACATCGGACCGTTGTCCTTCCTCCCCGGAACAGGAAGTTATGTTGTCGTCAAGGGCTTATATAGGAAGGGCGTGTTTGAAAAGTTAGATTTGTATTTTTTTATTTTACCTTTATTTAACTAGGCAAGTCAGTTAAGAACACATTCTTATTTTCAATGACGGCCTAGGAACAGTGGGTTAACTGCCTGTTCAGGGGCAGAACGACAGATTTGTACCTTGTCAGCTCGGGGATTCGAACTTGCAACCTTTCGGTTACTAGTCCAACGCTCTAACCACTTGGCTACCCTGCCGCCCCATGTCCCTTCACAGGGCAGGCCACTGATTGAGCAGCCCTATCTTATGAAAATCCAAATCTCTCATTTTAGAAGCTAAAATCACATTTCATCCCATCACAAATTATTTCCTATTCAAACATTTAAATTGAACAACAAGTCCATGTGAATCCGATAACTCTGATGTGTAGACTTTCCACTGTAGAGTTTATGTCATCTTATCATTGATGAGAATGTTTCAGATGACAACCGAACTGACATCATATGCCTTAAGTCCCACTGCATATGTTCAATTGTTCGGAATACCAGAATATAGTTCATTCCCCCCCACATTCTGACATTCCCAGAATCAATATGTTAACCAAGGGGTTTTGCATATGTAACCTCAGTAGGGTAGAGAGAGGAAAAAGGGGGGAAGAGGTATTTATGACTGTCATAAACCTAACCCCCAGGCCAACATCATGACAACTATATAATACCACAATAACCAATAGGACTATATAATACCACAATAACCAACAGGACTATATAATACTGTACCACAATAATTAACAGGACTATATAATACCACAACAACCAACAGGACTATATAATACCACAACAACCAGTCTAACTAAGTTCTCCCTCCAGTCTAACTCAGTTCTGCATCTAGGCTAACTCTGTTCTCCCTCTAGTCTAACTATGTTCTCCCTCCAGTCTAACTCTCTTGGCTGTGCTGCCTCCAGTCTAACTCTCTTGGCTGTGCTGCCTCCAATCTAACTCTCTTGGCTGTGCTGCCTCCAGTCGAACTCTCTTGGCTGTGCTGCCTCCAGTCTAACTCTCTTGGCTGTGCTGCCTCCAGTCTAACTATCTTGGCTGTGCTGCCTCCAATCTAACTCTCTTGGCTGTGCTGCCTCCAATCTAACTCTCTTGGCTGTGCTGCCTCCAATCTAACTCTCTTGGCTGTGCTGCCTCCAATCTAACTCTCTTGGCTGTGCTGCCTCCAGTCTACAGAATCAACTCAATGACATTCTATCAATCCCTGCATCCTTCCATCTGTAAGCCATTTCGGTCATATAACTGTCCTGAATAACTGTCTATATGAGGCTCTGTGCCCTCTGGTAATGTCATGGATCTCTGCAACATGTTTTCCAGATTAACATCAAATTAACATACAGACTACGTAGTGCCAGTGGATATGAGAGGAGATTTCTAGAACCTGTATAATATCAGAAGTCAGAAGATCCCTCTTCAAAAGCTCCCACTATTAATATTTACCACTGCAGAATATCATATAGAGGAGGATACTGCCAACGTGATGACTGAATAGATCATATAGAGGAGGATACTGCCAACGTGATGACTGAATAGATCATATAGAGGAGGAGACTGTCTAATGTCAGCATGATGTATGAGTAGATCATATAGAGGAAATCCAACACTGACTGACACATATGGTAGGATGTGAAAAGCTGCTCTCACTGACAACATGCTGTTTCGGGGCATCTGGCAAGTATTATTTATGAGGTCTGAATGTTCCTTTACAGTGTGGCCGCTCTTACTGCCAGACTCCATCCTTACTACTGAATCTGAAATGTAGTCACAGATAGAGCTCCATCATTACTACTGAATCTGAAATGTAGTCACAGATAGAGCTCCAGCATTACTACTGAATCTGAAATGAAGTCACAGATAGAGCTCCAGCATTACTACTGTCTATGAAATGTAGTCACAGATAGAGCTCCAGCATTACTGCTGTATATAAAATGTAGTCACAGATAGAGCTTCAGCATTACTACTGTCTATGAAATGTAGTCACAGATAGATCTGCAACATTACTACTGTCTATGAATTGTGGTCACAGATAGAGCTTCAGCATTACCACTGTCTATGAAATGTAGTCACAGATAGAGCTCCAGCATTACTACTGTATATGAAATGTAGTCACCGATAGAGCTCCAGCATTACTACTGAATTTGAAATGTAGTCACAGATAGAGCTCCAACATTACTACTGTATATGAAATGTAGTCACAGATAGAGCTACAGCATTACTACTGTCTATGAAATGTAGTCACCGATAGAGCTCCAGCATTACTACTGAATTTGAAATGTAGTCACAGATAGAGCTCCAACATTACTACTGTATATGAAATGTAGTCACAGATAGAGCTACAGCATTACTACTGTCTATGAAATGTAGTCACCGATAGAGCTCCAGCATTACTACTGAATCTGAAATGTAGTCACAGATAGAGCTCCAGCATTACTACTGTATATGAAATGTAGTCACAGATAGAGCTCCAGCATTACTACTGTATATGAAATGTAGTCACAGATAGAGCTCCAGCATTACTACTGTATATGAAATGTAGTCACAAATAGAGCTCCAGCATTACTACTGAATATGAAATGTAGTCACAGATAGAGCTGCAACATTACTACTGTATATGAAATGTAGTCACAGATAGAGCTCCAGCATTACTACTGTATATGAAATGTAGTCACAGATAGAGCTCCAGCATTACTACTGAATATGAAATGTAGTCACAGATAGAGCTGCAACATTACTACTGTATATGAAATGTAGTCACAGATAGAGCTCCAGCATTACTACTGTATATGAAATGTAGTCACAGATAGAGCTCCAGCATTACTACTGAATATGAAATGTAGTCACAGATAGAGCTGCAACATTACTACTGTATATGAAATGTAGTCACAGATAGAGCTCCAGCATTACTACTGTATATTAAATGTAGTCACAGATAGAGCTCCATCATTACTACTGAATCTGAAATGTAGTCACAGATAGAGCTGCAACATTACTACTGTATATGAAATGTAGTCACAGATAGAGCTCCAGCATTACTACTGTATATGAAATGTAGTCACAGATAGAGCTCCAGCATTACTACTGAATATGAAATGTAGTCACAGATAGAGCTGCAACATTACTACTGTATATGAAATGTAGTCACAGATAGAGCTCCAGCATTACTACTGTATATGAAATGTAGTCACAGATAGAGCTGCAACATTACTACTGTATATGAAATGTAGTCACAGATAGAGCTCCAGCATTACTACTGTATATGAAATGTAGTCACAGATAGAGCTCCATCATTACTACTGAATAGGAAATGTAGTCACAGATAGAGCTCCATCATTACTACTGAATATGAAATGTAGTCACAGATAGAGCTCCAGCATTACTACTGTATATGAAATGTCGTCACAGATAGACCTCCATCATTACTACTGAATCTGAAATATTCACAGATAGAGTCACTCCCGGCATTTCACTGTTATGAGTAATGGTTGTCATTTCCTCTTGCAAGTAAAAACTAAATTACAGTACCAGGCTAGAAAATTGATGAGGAGAGATGCAGAAACAGACATGTTCACTTCACGTACTATAAAACACAGGCAGTAATGTCAGGGTTGGTATTTCTACGTTCAGCTAGTCTCATCAGGAACACCTTCCTTCCCCCATCTGCAGCCCCATTCAATAAAAGGACTGATATGAAATTCAATAAATCTTCACTTATGGCAGAGGGTGTCCAGAGCACATTTAGGAAACGGGGAATAGATTGGTTGTCCGGTATTTATTTGATGAATGAGTGCTGCCTGTAAGTTCAGACCTGAGCCATCTGTTATAGCAGCCCAGTGTCACTGTCAACAGGAGGAGAATCAATCAGAACCTAGATAGCTACAGCTCTAGACTGGTGCTGGAACATTGAGGAGAAGCGTTACTGACTGGTTCTAACTGACTGACTGACTGGCTGACTGGCTAACTGACTGACTGACTGGCTGACTGGCTTACTGGCTTACTGACTGACTGACTGACTGACTGGCTGACTGGCTGGCAGGTTTGCTGAGTGACTTGATGACTGACTGGCTCTGACTGACTGATTGGCTGACTGGCTGTCTGGCAGGATTGCTGACATACTGGCTGACTGGCTGACTGACTGACTGGTTCACTGATTGACTGGCTGACTGGCTAACTGACTGACTGACTCACGGAATGACTGACTGACTGGCTGACTGACTAACTGCCTGGTATAGCAGCTCTACAGAACAGCCAATACTGAGGAGAAGACAATAGCATTATATAAATGTACAGTGGAGCTTATTACCAAACTGTGTCCCAAAAGGCACCCTATTCCCTGTATAGTGCACTACCTTTGACCAGAGCTTTATGCACATATTTATCGACAGAGCCAGAGGACAAAGATTCAGCAGTACGGAGGGAGGGAACTGAAATAAACGGGAAGAGTTTTTTGGAGGAAGTATGGGCAAAGACAGCAAGCATCAGCTGTTGACTGGGTTAGTACGTAACCTAAATCATGAGGGGAGAGCGGTGGAAACCAGGAACAGGTCTGTGAAAACCACTCAACACCTAACACACTGGAGGAGGTTGGTGAATGACCTGGGCTCACCAAACTCTCTCCAACTCTCTCCCTGACCCTCCACAACATCATATGTCAAAGGTCAGGCTGTTCTTTAGAGTTTTAACAGACAAATAGACCACTAGTACAATGGACTGCATGGCCGTGGAAACCAGTTGAAGCCTAGTGCACTTTCTCTAATTTGAGGTGAAAACATCCTGGAAACCAGTTGAAGCCCAGTGCACTTTCACAACCACACTCACACTACTCCCTGTTGATGAATGGAGCCCTCTCTCTGCATCTGTCATTGATCTGCTGTATATCTTATTGAGGATGTTTCTCAACATTTCATGTGATGTCAAGCCCTAACCCCTAACCCTAAACCCAACCCCTAATCCCAACCCCTCACACCAACCCCAACCCTAAACCTAACGCCAACCCCAACCCTCCTAACCCAGCCCTCCCAACCCTAACCCCAGCCCTCCCAACCCTAACCCCAGCCCCCTAACCCAAGCCCTCATAAACCCAGCCCCGTAACCCCAGCCCTCATAAACCCAGCCCCGTAACCCCAGCCCTCCCAACCCTAACCCCAGCCCCCTAACCCAAGCCCTCATAAACCCAGCCCCGTAACCCCAGCCCTCCCAACCCTAACCCCAGCCCCCTAACCCCAGCCCTCATAAACCCAGCCCGTAACCCCAGCCCTCCCAACCCTAACCCCAGCCCCCTAACCCCAGCCCTCATAAACCCAGCCCCGTAACCCCAGCCCTCCCAACCCTAACCCCAGCCCCCTAACCCCAGCCCTCATAAACCCAGCCCCGTAACCCCAGCCCTCCCAACCCTAAACCCAGCCCCCTAACCCCAGCACCCTAACCCCAGCCTCCTAAACCCAACCCCAGCCTCCTAACCTGAGCCCTCCTAACCCCAGTCCTCCTAATCCCAGCCCTCCTAACCCCAGTCCTCCTAACCCCTGCCCTCCTAAACCCAGTCCTCCTAAACCCAGTCCTCCTAATCCCAGCCCCGTAACCCATGCCCTCCTAACCCTAACCCCAGCCTAACCCCAAAACCCTAACTCCAGACCATTTAACCAAGCCCTCCTAACCCCAGCCCTTCTAAACCCAACCCTCCTAACCCCAGCCCTCCTAACCCAACCCTCCTAACCCCAGCCCTCCTAACCGATCCCTCATAAACCCTGCCCTCCTAACACCAGCCCTCATAAACCCAGCCCCGTAACCCAAGCCCTCCTAACCCTAGCCTCAAATCCACAGCCCTCCTAACCCAGCCTTCCTAACCCCAGACCTCCTAACCCCAGCCCCCTAACCCCAGCCCTCCTAACCCCAGCCCCCTAACCTTAACCCCAGACCTCTTAACCTTAACCACAGCCCCATTAACCCCAGCCCCATAACCTTAACCACAGCCCCATTAACCCGAGCCCCCTAACCTTAACCCCAGCCCCCTAACCTTAACCACAGCCCTCTAACCCCAGCCCCTAACACCAGCTCCTTAACCCATTAACCCAAGCCCCCTAACCTTAACCCCAGCCCCACTAACCCCAGCCCCCTAACCCATTAACCCCAGACCTCCTAACCTTAACCACAGCCCCACTAACCTTAACCACAGCCCCACTAACCACAGCCCCTAACCTTAACCCCAGCCCCCTAACCTTAACCACAGCCCCACTAACCCCAGGACCGTAACCCTAACACCTGTGAACAGGGTCATTTATAAAGTAGCCAGCCCATGTAGATTCGGCTGGCTGGCTGGCTTAACCCTGTCTTTTCCCTGCTCCTCTCTGATCCCACAGGAATGCTGAATGCTCTTTCCCCCAGTGGGCTAAGCATGTCACAGGGAGGACACATTGATTGAATCAACGTTGTTTCAACATCATTTATTTTAATAAATGCATACCAAGATAACCCTGACCCATTCCCCCTTAGTCCCCATCCACCTTATTTAGAAATCCCATCATTGGAGGTTTCGGTAGTTGGGTTTCCCAAGGGACTTCATAGGCCTGCATTGCTGACTTAATTAAGTAGAAAATTGTCTGGTAATGTGTATGTATCTTTCAAATGTTGGAATGTTCTCAAACCATTATTGTCCATGATATTGGTAAGGGTACGGATTTGGACATTTGGACCACTGGGGCCGCCCTCCTAACCTAGTGGTTAGAGCGTTGGGCCAGTAACCGAAAGGTTGCAAGTTTGAATCCCCGAGCTGACAAGGCAAAAACCTGTCCTTCTGCTTTTGAACAAGGCATTTAACCCACTGTTCCTAGGCTGTCATTGAAAATAAGAATTTGTTCTTAACTGACTTGCCAAGTTAAATAAAGGTAAAAATCATTATTGTGAAAAGTTTTAGTATGGGCATGCCATTTTGAATTCACGTTGCATTGTTTTTAAATGTTGCAATAAATAGAAATTGTGTGAGCTATTATAGAACCAATGCATAATTTACATTCTTTAAGGGATATATCAGTGGAGACCACCTCTTCCAGGACAATAGGAGACACCATATTACATTATTTAAGGGATATATCAGTGGAGACCACCTCTTCCAGTACAATACACCATATTACATTGGTTAAGGGATATATCAGTGGAGACCACCTCTTCCAGGGTAATAGGAGACACCATATTACATTGTTTAAGGGATATATCAGTGGAGACCACCTCTTCCAGGGTATTGGAGACACCATATTTATCTCTATGCTCAGACACGGTGCAGAAGAATCATGTCTAAAGCAATTTAGAATGGTGCTAAATTCAAGTGCCTGGAAATATAATTTCAATTGGCTTCTCCTAGTTTACCTCTTTGTAGATGTGTTCATTTCATCCGGGATGGTTTACCTTGCCATATATATTTTAAAACTGATTTTTAACTCGATATCCAGAAAGGGAAGACATGGAAAGCACTGTGCTACAGGAATTCAGACATGGATTAATTTAGACATAGATATTCTGCTGGTTAAAGCAACTATGATGTTATTTAATGTACTGAAGTTGAAGTTTTTGCCGATGTATTTATCTAAGAAAGAAAATATATCTACTACCCAAATATAAAAAACATCATTGCAATGACCTGGATTTTGAAGCACTTCATGATGACGGAAGTGAGTGCTACTGGTCGGTAGTCTTTCAGTTCAGTTATAAACACGGCAAGGTGACCGGGGACATGAGGAACCTGATTCACTATGTCATTCAGTTATAAACACGGCAAGGTGACCGGGGACATGAGGAACCTGATTCACTATGTCATTCAGTTCAGTTATAAACACGGCAAGGTGACCGGGGACATGAGGAACCTGATTCACTATGTCATTCAGTTATAAACACGGCAAGGTGACCGGGGACATGAGGAACCTGATTCACTATGTCATTCAGTTCAGTTATAAACACGGCAAGGTGACCGGGGACATTAGGAACCTGATTCACTATGTCATTCAGTTCAGTTATAATCACGGCAAGGTGACCGGGGACATGAGGAACCTGATTCACTATGTCATTCAGTTCAGTTATAATCACGGCAAGGTGACCGGAGACATGAGGAACCTGATTCCCTATGTCATTCAGTTCAGTTATAAACACGGAAAGGTGACCGGGGACATTAGGAACCTGATTTACTATAATGCACTACTTGTTCATAGGGCTCTGGTCAAAAGTTGTGAACTAAATAGGGAATAGGGTGCAATTTGGGATGCTGTGGATCCCCCAGGGAGATGATGCTGGATCTGTTGCTATCCCGGGTCACAGGAACACCACTAGTGGCCCACATGTGAGGAGGAGGAGGAGGTGGAGGAGGAGGGGGAAGGGGAAGGAAGTGGTTTTAACAGGAGTAATGTGGATGATATACACCAGCAGGATGTGTGATGTAAGACTGCGGCGGCAGTGTAGCTTTGCAACTTTAAACAACTTCAAGTCTTTTATGATAAATCTTTGGTAAAAAGGGAGAAATGGTGTTAAAATAGTTACCTCTAATTTATGAAGGACCACTAGGTTTTAATGCCTAGATTTACGATGTTAACCAGTGTCACTCCTCCATCTGGAGTCAATCTACCAGCCCTGGAATTCAGACGACCAAATCCGCTCCAATGCAACACTTACCTCAGCAATAAAAATGCAGTTGAAGACTACATAAAGGAGAGGCAGTAAAAATGTTGGGGAGTTAGGAATGGCTGCATTCACAGAGGATAGGATCTAATGGTAGACACATCTGTATCAGGTTAGCTTGTGAGGGGTGGATCCTCCTATT
Source organism: Oncorhynchus kisutch (assembly GCF_002021735.2). Classification (NCBI taxonomy): domain Eukaryota; kingdom Metazoa; phylum Chordata; class Actinopteri; order Salmoniformes; family Salmonidae; genus Oncorhynchus; species Oncorhynchus kisutch. Next base: position 888,220 of record NC_034179.2, read on the forward strand.
CAAAAGAGAAAAAGGCAGCCAGTATGATGTAGATCAACTTTAGTGAACTGCTGAGTGAAGCCTACAATATGAGTTATAGTGTTTATAGCAGGGATAAAACAGCACCTGGCCTGGGCCTAACCCTGCAGAGGTTACTGAATGAGCTTCTACTTTTCTATTCCAGAATGTTCTACTGTTCTAGTCTACTGTTCCACTGTTCTATTCCAGAATGTTATACTGTTCTATTCCAAGAATGTTATACTGTTCTGTTCTATTCCAGAATGTTCTACTGTTCTGTTCTATTCTACTGTTCTATTCTAGAATCTTCTAGTCCTATTTTGTTCTCTTCCAGAATATTCTACTGTTACACTGTTCTATTCCAGCCAGTAGTCAGAGTTGTGTGCTGTGAGGAGCATCCATTATTCACAGCAGAGCCTGAAGAGTTTCAGTTTGTCTATTTGTGAGAACAGTTCAGTCAGTTGAGCAGCCAATCCAAACAGGGTCGCTCATCCATGAAATACTATTCAAAACTAAAAACGTTGTTTTATGTGAGAAGTAGGCATTGATCTGAATCTGAAAAGGAGAGGAAATTCACAAGCACCACAATGCCCTCTCCAACCATGTTCTACCAAGGTTTTCCAGCATACATATTTTATCTACTACAGTAGCTCTGCATCCTGTATCAAAAGGTTGGCTGGTACTCTTTAAAGTCCAGTAGATCACTTCATTACTCCCTTTTTGTTTACAAAGCTCTGCTGAAAAAGCTTCCAACCTACCTCTCTTCACTGTTAAAATAAAATAATATTCAATACACCCAACACCTTCACAGGGATGGTTAACTCTGGAGGTGCCACTAGTACGTACTGATCTAGATACATCTGCAGTTTTAGTGCCACCCATTTTTGGAATAGCCTACAAACTCCCTACATCTCGACTCTCTGGTGCCTCTAGGGCAGTTTAGGACTTCAATGTTGAATATGTTTGGATTGTATTTGTGGTGTTTGAAGCTGTAGTTTCTGTCATGTGTGGATAATTCATAATGTGTTGTATTGTTGTCCTCGGGGCACCATTGTAAATGAGACCCTGGTCTCATTGGGCTTCCCTGAATAAATACAAGTACAGAATAAAAATAGAAAGTAGCTATGTTGGTCTATTATACTTCCTACAATGTTTTCAGGTTGCTTAAGATTCAAATCTTCTGAAACATGCTAATTCACACTCTTCGAGGAGGTGCTTCCACAATAATGTGATTTGTACCACATACAAGTGAGTGTACTGGATTCGTCACACCACACTAATCCCATTCCACTACCTTTTTAAGCTGTTTTTAATTAAATGAAAGAAAGCTTAGCTTTTCTACTTACCAGACCATCAGGATTGATTGAGCTGTTTTGTATTGTAGTAATGTGGTGCCTGCCTGCATTTCCTTAAACCTTTATTTCAGCAATACTTGTCATTGAGAATTTTTCTTTTATTTCATAACATACTTTTTGGTCAGTAGGTGTCCAACATAACACCATATGGTGGTGTGGTGAACACAGTCACTATAGAGCCTGTCTCAAGAGCCTGTCTCAATTCCTGATCTCTGTAACCATTAGCTTACCTGTGTAATATTGATATAAACTCAGAAACACTTGGTCCTGTTTTATCAATTGCTGTGCTGATCAATGGGCAGTTCATTGCCTCTGTCAAATGAATATGGAGCTTAAAGTTGTGTATATTTGTATTTCTTTTAGCAATAAAGTTGATGACTCTACAATAATACACATTTACCATAGGCCTATATCTTAAATTACATACAGCCTAATGATAAATATATATATATATATACATTATTTTAATAGTAGGACACTGTAAAATCTATTATTCCTCTGCAGAGTATGGATTGAAGAGGGTATGAATCGTAAGGCACCTGCCTACACATTGTTTGCAGTACAATAGGCCAGCATAGCTACTGTAGTAGGTCACAGCTGTGTGCTGGACAACCTTGGTAGAGTATGGGTGAAGTAAGCACTGTGGATCTCATTAGTGGTGCATGGGTCATCTGTTTGGTCACCCGCACCCGCCCGCAATTGCTACTAAACCAGCCACCACGGCCAAACTACATGTGACAAAGTGAAAATATGAGGTCTGCATCCGAACCTAACCCGCGAATAGACTGATATTTTGGGAGGCTATTTGTTGGTCAACTTGTCTTTAATACATGCAGCTTCTCTTCTGTCAACTTACTGACTGTACAAAACATTAGGAACACCTGCTCTTTCCATGACGTAGACTGACCAGGTGAATCCAGGTGAAAGGTATTACCCCTTATTGATGTCACTCGTTAAATCCACTTCAATCAGTGTACAAGAGGAGGAGACAGGTTAAAGAAGAATGTTTAATTGAGACATGGATTGTGTATGTGTGCCATTCAGAGGGGAATAGGGCCAGATGGATTTACCAGAACATGTACTACGAGCACGCACTGACCAACTGGCAAGTGTCTTTGCTGACATTTTCAATCATGGTCCAAACACACCAAGACAGTCGTGAAGAGGGCACGACAAACCTATTCCCCCTCAGGAGACTGAAAAGATTTGGCATGGGTCCTCAGATCCTCAAAAGGTTCTACAGCTGCACCATCGAGAGCATCCTGACTAGTTGCATCACTGCCTGGTATGGAAACTGCTCGGCCTCCGACCGCAAGGCACTTCAGAGGGTAGTGTGTACGGCCCAGTACATCACTGGGGCCAAGCTTCCTGCCATGCAGGAACTCTATACCAGGCTGTGTCAGAGGAAGGCCCTAAAAATTGTCAAAGACTCCAGCCACCCTAGTCATAGACTGTTCTCTCTGCTACCGCACGGAAAGCGGTACCAGAGTGCCAATTCTGGGTACAAAATGTTCCTTAATAACAGCTTCTACCCCCAAGCCATAAGACTCCTGAACAGCTAATGAAAGGGCTACCCAGACTCTCTTTACGCCGCTGCGACTCTCTGTTTATAATCTATGCATAGTCACATTGACTCCATGCACATAGTACCTTGATTAGTGCTTCTGTTAAACACAAATTTAAGATTTCTGCCAATATCAGATATGTCTATGTCCTGGGAAATGTTCTTGTTACTTACAACCTCATGCTAATCGCATTAGCCTATGTTAGCGTAACCGTCCCGTGGAAGGGACACCGATCCTAAAGAAGTTTTAAGCACGTCACTTTAAGGCCGGAAATACCTGTTGTATTCTGAGCATGTGACAAATAACATTTGATTTGATTTGATTCCATTTGCTCCTTTCCGGCCATTGTTATGAGCCGTCCTACCCTCAGCGGCCACTGGTTTTAACGATGTCTGGTCTGAATATTCATAACATTAAAAACATCAACAGGCTTAATACAGATACAAAGCACGAAAGCTCCACATACCTCACGTCAACTCAGACCCTACTCACTGGCTGACGACGTCAGTCATCTGACTGACAAACAACATCACAAACACTACTGACATGTAACACTATAACACTACTGACAAAATTAAATCACATTTTATTTGTCACGTACACATTTAGCAGATGTTATTGCGGGTGTAGCGAAATGCTTGTGTTTCTAGCTCCAACACTGCAGTAATATCTAACAATTCACAACAATATACACAATTTCACACAACCTAAAAGAATGGAATTAAGGAATATATAAATATTAGGATGAGCAATGTCAGAGTGGCACAGACTCAAATACAGTAGAATAGAATACAGTATCTACATACAGTATGAGATGAGTTGTAATGGCTTTCTTCCTGGGAAGGAGAGGCAGACCAAAACGCAGCGTTGTTAGAGTTCATGTTCTTTAATAAGAGACACTTAACATGAATTAACTACAAAACAATACATTTGAAAACCGAACACAGTCTTATCTGGTGCATAGACACAAAGACAAGAAACAATCACCCACAAAACCCAACGTGGACCCCACTCCATCATAGTCTTTGTCCACCTCCTTAGCGTCCATTGAGTGGCGACCCTCGCCACCTACCTTGGCCTAGTAACCCTAACAAAGGGCCCCACTGGACTGAGGGGCAGCTCCGGACTGAGGGGCAGCTCAGTCCGGAGCTGGCTCTGGTAGATCCTGGCTCACTGGTGGCTCTGGCGGATCCTGGCTGACTGGCGGCTCTGGCTGATTGGCGGCTCTGGAGGATCCTGGCTGACTGGCGGCTCTGGAGGATCCTGGCTGACTGGCGGCTCTGGAAGATCCTGGCTGACTGGCGGCTCTGGAGGATCCTGGCTGACTGGCGGCTCTGGCGGCTCCATGCTGACGGCTCTGGCGGCTGATGACAGACGGGAGACTCTAGCGGCCCTGGACAGACGGGAGACTCTAGCGGCTCTGGACAGACGGGAGACTCTAGCGGCCCTGGACAGACGGGAGACTCTAGCGGCTCTGGACAGACGGGAGACTCTAGCGGCTCTGGACAGACGGGAGACTCTAGCGGCTCTGGACAGACGGGAGACTCTAGCGGCTCTGGACAGACGGGAGACTCTAGCGGCTCTGGACAGACGGGAGACTAGCGGCTCTGGACAGACGGGAGACTCTAGCGGCTCTGGAGAGATGGGAGACTCTAGCGGCTCTGGACAGACGGGAGACTCTAGCGGCTTTGGACAGACGGGAGACTCTAGTGGCTTCGGACAGACGGGAGACTCTAGCGGCTCTGGACAGACGGGAGACTCTAGCGGCTTTGGACAGACGGGAGACTCTAGTGGCTTCAGACAGACGGGAGACTCTAGCGGCTCTGGACAGACGGGAGACTCTAGCGGCTCTGGACAGACGGGAGACTCTAGTGGCTCTGGACAGACGGGAGAATCTAGCGGCTTTGGACAGACGGGAGACTCTAGCGGCTCTGGACAGACGGGAGACTCTAGCGGCTCTGGACAGACGGGAGACTCTAGCGGCTCTGGACAGACGGGAGACTCTAGCGGCTCTGGACAGACGGGAGACTCTAGCGGCTTTGGACAGTGCTGGGCAGATGGGCAGCTCAGGCGGCGCTGGGCAGATGGGCAGCTCAGGCAACGCTGGAGAGGAGTAAGGCTCTGGCAGCGCTGGACAGAGGAGCTCTGGCGCCTCTGGACTGAGGGGCTCTGGCGCCTCTGGACTGAGGGGCTCTGGCGCCTCTGGACTGAGGGGCGGAAGCTCTGGCTGCGCCGGACAGGCGGGAGACTCCGGCTGCGCTGGAGAGGAGGAAGGCTCTGGCAGCACTGGACAGGCGAGGCGCACTGTAGGCCTGGTGCGTGGTGCCGGCACTGGTGGTACTGGGCAGAGGACAAGCACCTCAGGGCGAGTGCGGGGAGTTGCCACCGGAGGGCTGATGCATGGAGGTGGTACTGGATAGACCGGACCGTGCAGTCGCACTGGAGCTCTTGAGCACCGAGCCTGCCCAACCTTACCTGGTTGAATGCTCCCGGTCGCCCTGCCAGTGCGGCGAGGTGGAATAGCCCACACTGGGCTGTGCAGGCGAACCGGGGACACCATGCGCAAGGATGGTGCCATGTACGCCGGCCTTAAGGAGACGCACTGGAGACCAGATGCGTAGAGCCGGCTTCATGACACCTGGCTCGATGCCCACTTTAGCCCGGCCGATCCGCGGAGCTGGTATGTATCGCACCGGGCTATGCACCTGCAATGGGGACACCGTGCGCTCCACAGCATAACACGGTGCCTGCCCGGTCTCTCTCGCCCTCCGATAAGCACAGGAAGTTGGCGCAGGTCTCCTACCTGGCTTCGCCACACTTCCTGTGTGCCGCCCCCCAAGACATTTTTGGGGCTGACTCTCGGGCTTCCTTGCCAGCCATATTTCCTCGTATTGCCGGCTCCTCTCTCCGGCTGCCTCTGCTCTCCTAGCTGCCTCCACCTTTTCCCATTCGAGGCGATCCTTTCCCGCCAGGATCTCCTCCCAAGTGTAGCAACCCTTGCCATCCAACACATCATCCCATGTCCATTCCTCCTTGCGCTGCTCCTGCTGCCGCTGCCTGTCACCACGCTGCTTGGTCCTGTTGTGGTGGGTGATTCTGTAACGGCTTTCTTCCTGGGAGTTCATGGTCTTTAATAAGAGACACTTAACATGAACTAACTACAAAACAATAAATGTGAAAACCGAACACAGTCTTATCTGGTGCATAGACACAAAGACAAGGAACAATCACCCACAAAACCCAACACAAAACAGGCTACCTAAATATGGTTCCCAATCAGAGACACCTGCCTCTGATTGAGAACCATATCAGGCCAAACATAGAAATAGACAAACCAGACACACAACATAGAATGCCCACCCAGCTCACGTCCTGACCAACACTAAAACAAGTAAAACACAAAAGAACTATGGTCAGAACGTGACATGAGTAAAGCAAAAATATTAGACTCCTGTTCCATTATTAAAGTGGCCAGTGATTTCAAGTCTATGTATATGGGGCAGCATAACCGGGTGGAAGCCGCCTAGTGATAGCTATTTAACAGTCTGATGGCCTTGAGATAGAAGCTGTTTTTCAGACTCTCTGTCCCAGCTTTGATGCACATGTACTGACCTCGCCTTCTGGATGATAGCGAGGTGAACAGGCCGTGGCTCGTGTGGTTATAGTCATTGATGATCTTTTTGGCCTTCCTGCAGACCGCACCACCCTCTGGAGAGCCCTGCGGTTGTGGGTCGTGCAGTTGCCATACCAGGCGGTGATACAGCCCGACAGGATGCTCTCAATTGTGCATATATAAAAGTTTGTGAGGGTTTTAGGTGCCAAGCCAAATTTGTTTAGCCTCCTGAGGCTGACATGTCAACACACACAATCTCCAGTAGGAAATAGCTTAATACCCGTCATAAAGGCACTTAAAGTTCTCCTGAGTCTGAGTCTGTTCTATTCCAACCTCCAACCTATTCTGACTAATGGTAGCAGTGATTTGATAATCATCCTCAGTATTCAGTCTAATAGAGCTCTTTCCCTGATTTTATAACAGAAAACCATCATGTCTGGGGTGACATTGACACTGGGAGGAAATCAATTTCACAGCAATAAAGGGCAGAGCTGGACGTAAGCCAGGAGAGGACAAAAGGGATGTTATAATACCAGACAGACAGACAGACAGACAGACAGACAGACAGACAGACAGACAGACAGACAGACAGACAGACAGACAGACAGACAGACAGACAGACAGACAGACAGACAGACAGACAGACAGACAGACAGACAGACAGACAGACAGACAGACAGACAGACGACAGACAGACAGACAGACAGACAGACAGACAGACAGACAGACAGACAGACAGACAGACAGACAGACAGACAGACAGACAGACAGGACAGACAGACAGACAGACAGAACAGACAGACAGACAGACAGACAGACGACAGACAGACAGACAGACAGACAGACAGACAGACAGACAGACAGACAGACAGACAGACAGACAGACAGACAGACAGACAGACAGACAGACAGACAGACAGACAGACAGACAGACAGACAGACAGACAGACAGACAGACAGGACAGACAGACAGACAGACAGACAGACAGACAGACAGACAGACAGACAGACAGACAGACAGACAGACAGACAGACAGACAGACAGACAGACAGACAGACAGACAGACAGACAGACAGACAGACAGACAGACAGACAGACAGACAGACAGACAGGATGTTAAAATACCAGACAGACACAGACAGGACAGACAGACAGGCCTGGATAAAGATCAAGTATGTTCCGGTCAGGAAAACAGGGTAAATGCTGTAGGTGGATGGGTTAGGGTTAAAATGGTAAAAGGAAAGCACTCACATGTCTGGGTTTGCCTGTTGCAGATGCATTGGAATTATTTCATGATAATGCACACATCATTTGCCAATACATACAGTAAGCTAAATACATGCAGGGGATACTGTCAAGCACAGTGTGCAAGAGTTCCTGTACGAAGACAACAATATATACAGATGAGAGTTTCAATATTACTGTATTTACTTCTTATGTTTGCGTTAAATAACTAGTGTTAACTATTTCCGTAAATGATTCATGCTCAATGGGTTAGACTAGAGCAGTAGGCTGGAACAGTAGACTGACTGTAGACTAGAGCAGTAGACTGGAAAAGTAGACTGACTGTAGACTAGAGCAGTAGACTGGGACAGTCGACTGGAGCAATAGACTAGAGCAGTAGACTGACTGTAGACTAGAGCAGGAGACTAGATAAGTAGACTGACTGTAGACTAGAACAGGACACTGACTGTAGACTAGAGCAGGAGACTAGAACAGTAGACTGGAGCAGAAGACTGGAACAGTAGACTGACTGTAGACTAGAGAAGTAGACTAGAGCAGTAGACTGACTGTAGACTAGAGCAGTAGACTGACTGTAGACTAGAGCAGGACACTGACTGTAGACTAGAGCAGGAGACTAGAACAGTAGACTGGAGCAGAAGACTGGAACAGTAGACTGACTGTAGACTAGAGAAGTAGACTAGAGCAGTAGACTGACTGTAGACTAGAGCAGTAGACTGACTGTAGACTAGAGCAGGAGACTAGAACAGTAGACTGACTGTGGACTGGAGCAAAATACTAGAACAGTAGACTGACTGTAGACTAGAGCAGTAGAATGACTGTAGACTAGAACAGTAGAATGACTATAGACTAGAGCAGGAGACTGACTGTAGAAAAGAGAAGTAGACTAGAGCAGTAGAATGACAGTAGACCAGAGCAGTAGACTGACTGTAGACTGACTGTAGACTAGGGCAGGAGACTAGAGCAGTAGTTCTGACTGTAGACTAGAGCAGTAGACTGACTGTAGACTAGAGCAGTAGAATGACTGTAGACTAGAGCAGTAGACTAGAACAGGAGACTGACTGTAGACTAGAGCAGGAGACAAGAGCAGTAGACTGACTGTAGACTAGAGCAGGAGACTAGAGCAGTAGACTGACTGTAGACAAGAGCAGTAGACTGACTGTAGACTAGACAAGTAGAATGACTGTAGACTAGAACAGTAGACTCAGTGTAGACTAGAGCAGTAGACTGGCTGTAGACTAGAGCAGGAGACTAGAGCAGTAGACTGACTGTGGACAAGAGCAGTAGACGGATTGTAGACTAGAGCAATAGACTATAACAGTAGACTGACTGTAGACTAGAACAGTAGAATGACTGTAGACTAGAGCAGTAGACTAGAACAGTAGACTGACTGTAGACTAGAGCAGGAGACTAGAACAGTAGACTGACTGTAGACTAGAGCAGGAGACTAGAGCAGTAGACTAGAGCAGTAGACTGACTGTAGACTAGAGCCGTAGACTAGAGCAGTAGAATGACAGTAGACTAGAACAGTAGACAGACTGTAGACTAGCGCAATAGACTAGAGCAGTAGAATGACTGTAGACTAGACTAGTAGAATGACAGTAGACTAGAGCAGTAGACTGACTGTAGACTAGAGCAGGAGACTAGAGCAGTAGACTGATTGTAGACTAGAGCAGTAGACTGACTGTAGACTAGAGCAGTAGACTGACTGTAGACTAGAGCAGGAAACTGACTGTAGACTAGAGCAGGAGACTAGAGCAGTAGACTGACAGTAGACTAGAGCAGGAAACTGACTGTAGACTAGAGCAGGAGACTAGAGCAGTAGACTGACTATAGACTAGAGCAGTAGACTGACTGTAAACTAGAGCAGTAGACTGAATGTAGACTAGAGCAGGAGACTAGAGCAGTAGACTAACTGTAGACTAGAGCAGGAGACTAGAGCAGTAGACTAACTGTAGACTAGAGCAGTAGACTGACTGTAGACTAGAGCAGTAGACTGACTGTAAACTAGAGCAGTAGAATGACTGTAGACTAGAGAAGTAGACTAGAGCAGTAGACTGACTGTAGACTAGAGCAGGAGACTAGAGCAGTAGACTGACTGTAGACTAGAGCATTAGACTGACTTTAGACTAGAGCTGGAGACTGACTGTAGACTAGAGCTGGAGACTGACTGTAGACTAGAGCAGGAGACTAGAGCAGTAGACTGACTGTAGACTAGAGCAGTTTACTGACTGTAGACTAGAGCAGTAGACTGAATGTAGACTAGAGCAGGAGACTAGAGCAGTAGACTGACTGTAGACTAGAGCAGGAGACTAGAGCAGTAGACTGACTGTAGACTAGAGCAGTAGACTGACTGTAGACTAGAGCAGGAGACTAGAGCAGTAGACTGACTGTAGACTAGAGCAGGAGACTGACTGTAGACTAGAGCAGTAGACTGACTGTAAACTAGAGCAGTAGAATGACTGTAGACTAGAGCAGGAGACTAGAGCAGTAGACTGACTGTAGACTAGAGCAGTAGACTGACTTTAGACTAGAGCAGTAGACTGACTGTAGACTAGTGCAGTAGACTGTAGCTGTAGACTGACTGTAGACTAGTGCAGTAGACTGTAGCTGTAGACTTACTGTAGACTAGAGCAGTAGACTAGAGTTGTAGATTAGAGCAGTAGATTAGAGCAATGGGCTAGAGAAGTAGACTAGAACAGTAGACAGACTGTAGACTAGAGCAGGAGACTAGAGCAGTAGACTATAGCAGTAGACTGACTGTAGAAAAGAGAAGTAGACTAGAGCAGTAGAATGACTGTAGACTAGAAAAGTAGAATGACTGTAGACTAGAGCAGTAGACTGACAGTAGACTAGGACAGTAGACAGACTGTAGACTAGAGCAGTAGACTAGAGCAGTAGACTGACTGTAGACTAGAGCCGTAGACTAGAGCAGTAGAATGACTGTAGACTAGACTAGTAGAATGACAGTAGACTAGAGCAGTAGACTCATTGTAGACTGACTGTAGACTTGAGCAGGAGACTAGAGCAGTAGACTGACTGTAGACTAGAGCAGGAGACTAGAGCAGTAGACTGACTGTAGACTAGAGCAGTAGACTGACTTTAGACTAGAGCTGGAGACTGACTGTAGACTAGAGCAGTAGACTGACTGTAGACTAGAGCTGGAGACTGACTGTAGACTAGAGCAGTAGACTAGAACAGTAGACTGAATGTAGACTAGAGCAGGAGACTAGAGCAGTAGACTGACTGTAGACTAGAGCAGTAGACTGACTGTAGACTAGAGCAGTAGACTGACTGTAGACTAGAGAGGTAGACTGACTGTAGACTAGAGCAGGAAACTGACTGTAGACTAGAGCAGGAGACTAGAGCAGTAGACTGACTGTAGACTAGAGCAGTATACTGACTGTAGACTAGAGCAGTAGACTGACTGTAGACTAGAGCAGTAGACTGACTGTAGACTAGAGCAGGAGATTAGAGCAGTAGACTGACTGTACACCAGAGCAGTAGACTGACTTTAGACTAGAGCAGTAGACTGACTGTAGACTAGAGCAGTAGACTAGAGCAGTAGACTAACTGAAAACTAGAGCAGTAGACTTGAGAAGTAGACTGACTGTAGACGAGAGAAGTACATTGACTGTAGACTAGAGAATATGTTTGCATTTAAAACACAAATCCTCCAAGAGTATCCCAATAGTTGTGAAGACAGTTTTCATTCTTAAAACAGAGGCAGTTGGTTTTTTCAAAGTAATTTCCTTCTCAATTCATTTCTCCCCTGGTCTGACAGTGAGTCTGGTCTGGCTTCACACAGATAGTGTAACAGGCTCCAGTCGTATGCGCTTGTGTGTGTGTGTGTGTGTGTGTGTGTGTGTGTGTGTGTGTGTGTGTGTGTGTGTGTGTGTGTGTGTGTGTGTGTGTGTGTGTGTGTGTGTGTGTGTGTGTGTGTGTCTGTGCGTGTGTGTGTGTGTGTGTGTGTGTGTGTGTGTGTGTGTGTGTGTGTGTGTGTGTGTGTGTGTGTGTGTTTTCAGCATTGGACCATCGCCATATTTGATCCTCTCATTGCCCCCATGCCAGATCTGCTCCCAGATTACTTCAGGAGAAATGACGGAGCAAACAAAGAAAGGTTAATAATACACTTTTTAGAGGTTAAAGTGAGTAAAGTACCTTACTACACACCATCACCACACACTACCACTACCACTACACACCATCACCACACACTACAATGACACATTACCACACCACACCACACACTACCACTACACACCATCACCACACACTACCACTACCACTACACACTACCACTACCACTACACACCATCACCACACACTACCACTACCACTACACATCATCACACACTACCACTACACACCATCACCACACACTACCACTACACACCATCACCACACACTACAATGACACATTACCACACCACACCACACACTACCACTACCACTACACACCATCACCACACACTACAATGACACATTACCACACCACACCACACACTACCACTACCACTACACACCATCACCACACACTACCACTACACACCACACACTACCACTACCACTACACACCATCACCACACACTACAATGACACACTACCACACCACACCACACACTACCACTACCACTACACACCACACACTACCACTACCACTACCACTACACACCATCACCACACACTACCACTACCACTACACACCATCTCCACACACTACAATGACACACTACCACACCACACCACACCACACCACACACTACCACACCACACCACACACTACCACTACCACTACACACCATCACCACACACTACAATGACACACTACCACACCACACCACACCACACACTACCACTACCACTACACTACCACTACCACTACACACCACACACTACCACTACCACTACACACCATCTCCACACACTACAATGACACACTATCACACCACACCACACACTACCACTACCACTACACACCATCACCACACACTACCACTACCACTACACACCACACACTACCACTACCACTACACACCATCACCACACACTACCACTACCACTACACACCACACACTAACACTACCACTACACACCATCACCACACACTACAATGACACACTACCACACCACACCACACACTACCACTACCACTACACACCATCACCACACACTACCACTACCACTACACACCACACACTACCACTACCACTACACACCATCTCCACACACTACAATGACACACTACCACACCACACCACACACTACCACTACCACTACACACCATCACCACACACCACCACTACCACTACACACCACACACTACCACTAACCACTACACACCATCTCCACACACTACAATGACACACTACCACTACACACTACCACTACCACTACACACCATCACCACACACTACCACTACCACTACACACCACACACTACCACTACCACTACACACCATCACCACACACTACAATGACACACTACCACACCACACCACACACTACCACTACCACTACACACCATCACCACACACTACCACTACCACTACACACCACACACTACCACTACCACTACACACCATCTCCACACACTACAATGACACACTACCACACCACACCACACACTACCACTACCACTACACACCATCACCACACACTACAATGACACACTACCACACCACACCACACACTACCACTACCACTACACACCATCACCACACACTACCACTACCACTACACACCACACACTACCACTACCACTACACACCATCTCCACACACTACAATGACACACTACCACACCACACCACACACTACCACTACACACCATCACCACACACTACCAGTACCACTACACACCACACACTACCACTACCACTACACACCATCACCACACACTACCACTACATACCACACACTACCACTACCACTACACACCATCACCACACACTACAATGACACACTACCACACCACACCACACACTACCACTACCACTACACACCATCACCACACACTACCACTACCACTACACACCACACACTACCACTACCACTACACACCATCACCACTACACACCACACACTACCACTACCACTACACACCATCACCACACACTACAATGACACACTACCACACCACACACTACCACTACCACTACACACCATCACCACACACTACCACTACCACTACACACCACACACTACCACTACCACTACACACCATCTCCACACACTACAATGACACACTACCACACCACACCACACACTACCACTACCACTACACACCATCACCACACACTACCACTACCACTACACACCACACACTACCACTAACCACTACACACACTACAATGACACACTACCACTACACACTACCACTACCACTACACACCATCACCACACACTACCACTACCACTACACACCATCACCACACACTACAATGACACACTACCACACCACACCACAGACTACCACTACCACTACACACCATCACCACACACTACCACTACCACTACACACCACACACTACCACTACCACTACACACCATCTCCACACACTACAATGGCACACTACCACACCACACCACACACTACCACTACCACTACACACCACACACTACCACTACCACTACACACCATCTCCACACACTACAATGACACACTACCACACCACACCACACACTATCACTACCACTACACACCATCACCACACACTACAATGACACACTACCACACCACACCACACACTACCACTACCACTACACACCATCACCACACACTACCACTACCACTACACACCACACACTACCACTACCACTACACACCATCTCCACACACTACAATGACACACTACCACACCACACCACACACTACCACTACACACCATCACCACACACTACCAGTACCACTACACACCACACACTACCACTACCACTACACACCATCACCACACACTACCACTACATACCACACACTACCACTACCACTACACACCATCACCACACACTACAATGACACACTACCACACCACACCACACACTACCACTACCACTACACACCATCACCACACACTACCACTACCACTACACACCACACACTACCACTACCACTACACACCATCTCCACACACTACAATGACACACTACCACACCACACCACACACATTGGACCATCGCCATATTTTATCCTCTCATTGCCCCCATGCCAGATCTGCTCCCAGATTACTTCAGGAGAAATGACGGAGCAAACAAAGAAAGGTTAATAATACACTTTTTAGAGGTTAAAGTGAGTAAAGTACCTTACTACACACCATCACCACACACTACCACTACCACTACACACCATCACCACACACTACAATGACACATTACCACACCACACCACACACTACCACTACACACCATCACCACACACTACCACTACCACTACACACTACCACTACCACTACACACCATCACCACACACTACAATGACACACTACCACACCACACCACACACTACCACTACCACTACACACCATCACCACACACTACAATGACACATTACCACACCACACCACACACTACCACTACACACCATCACCACACACTACCACTACACACCACACACTACCACTACCACTACACACCATCTCCACACACTACAATGACACACTACCACACCACACCACACACTACCACTACACACCATCACCACACACTACCAGTACCACTACACACCACACACTACCACTACCACTACACACCATCACCACACACTACCACTACATACCACACACTACCACTACCACTACACACCATCACCACACACTACAATGACACACTACCACACCACACCACACACTACCACTACCACTACACACCATCACCACACACTACCACTACCACTACACACCACACACTACCACTACCACTACACACCATCTCCACACACTACAATGACACACTACCACACCACACCACACACATTGGACCATCGCCATATTTTATCCTCTCATTGCCCCCATGCCAGATCTGCTCCCAGATTACTTCAGGAGAAATGACGGAGCAAACAAAGAAAGGTTAATAATACACTTTTTAGAGGTTAAAGTGAGTAAAGTACCTTACTACACACCATCACCACACACTACCACTACCACTACACACCATCACCACACACTACAATGACACATTACCACACCACACCACACACTACCACTACACACCATCACCACACACTACCACTACCACTACACACTACCACTACCACTACACACCATCACCACACACTACAATGACACACTACCACACCACACCACACACTACCACTACCACTACACACCATCACCACACACTACAATGACACATTACCACACCACACCACACACTACCACTACACACCATCACCACACACTACCACTACACACCACACACTACCACTACCACTACACACCATCACCACACACTACAATGACACACTACCACACCACACCACACACTACCACTACCACTACACACCATCACCACACACTACCACTACACACCACACACTACCACTACCACTACACACCATCTCCACACACTACAATGACACACTACCACACCACACCACACACTACCACTACCACTACACACCACACACTACCACTACCACTACACACCCACTCCACACACTACAATGACACACTACCACACCACACCACACACTACCACTACCACTACACACCATCACCACACACTACAATGACACACTACCACACCACACCACACCACACACTACCACTACCACTACACACCATCACCACACACTACCGCTACCACTACACACCACACACTACCACTACACACCATCTCCACACACTACAATGACACACTACCACACCACACCACACACTACCACTACCACTACACACCATCACCACACACTACCACTACCACTACACACCACGCACTACCACTACCACTACACACCATCACCACACACTACCACTACCACTACACACCACACACTACCACTACCACTACACACCATCACCACACACTACAATGACACACTACCACACCACACACCACACACTACCACTACCACTACACACCATCACCACACACTACCACTACCACTACACACCACACACTACCACTACCACTACACACCATCTCCACACACTACAATGACACACTACCACACCACACCACACACTACCACTACCACTACACACCATCACCACACACTACCACTACCACTACACACCACACACTACCACTAACCACTACACACCATCTCCACACACTACAATGACACACTACCACTACACACTACCACTACCACTACACACCATCACCACACACTACCACTACCACTACACACCACACACTACCACTACCACTACACACCATCACCACACACTACAATGACACACTACCACACCACACCACACACTACCACTACACACCATCACCACACACTACCAGTACCACTACACACCACACACTACCACTACCACTACACACCATCACCACTACACACCATCACCACACACTACAATGACACACTACCACACCACACCACACACTACCACTACAACTACACACCATCACCACACACTACCACTACCACTACACACCACACACTACCACTACCACTACACACCATCTCCACACACTACAATGACACACTACCACACCACACCACACACTACCACTACCACTACACACCATCACCACACACTACCACTACCACTACACACCACACACTACCACTACCACTACACACCGTCTCCACACACTACAATGACACACTACCACTACACACCACACACTACCACTACCACTACACACCATCACCACACACTACAATGACACACTACCACTACACACCACACCCTACCACTACCACTACACACCACACACTACCACTACACACCACACACTACCACTACACACTACCACTACACACCATCACCACACACTACACACTACAATGACACACTACCACTACACACCACACACTACACACCATCACCACACACTACACACTACAATGACACACTACCACACCACACCACACACTACCACTACCACTACACACTACAATGACACACTACCACTACACACCATCACCACACACTACAATGACACACTACCACTACACACCACACCCTACCACTACCACTACACACCACACACTACACACCACACACTACCACTACCACTACACACCACACACTACCACTACACACCATCACCACACACTACACACTACAATGACACACTACCACTACACACCACACACTACACACCATCACCACACACTACACACTACAATGACACACTACCACTACACACCATCACCACACACTACACACTACAAACAACACACTACCACTACCACTACACACCACACACTACCACTACACACCATCACCACACACTACACACTACAATGACACACTACCACTACACACCACACACTACCACTACCACTACACACCACACACTACCACTACCACTACACACCACACACTACACACCACACACTACCACTACACACCACACACTACCACTACACACCACACACTACCACTACACACCACACACTACCACTACACACCACACACTACCACTACACACCACACACTACACACTACACACCACACACCACACACTACACACCACACACCACACACCACACACTACACACACCATCACAATTTAATTGTATTTAACTTTATTTAACCAGGCAAGTCAGTTAAGAACAAATTCTTATTTTCAATGACGGCCTAGGAACAGTGGGGTAAGTGCCTGTTCAGGGGCAGAATGACATATTTGTACCTTGTCAGCTCAGGGGTTTGAACTTGCAACCTTCCGGTTACTAGTCCAAGCTCTAACCACTAGGCTACCCTGCCGCCCCTACCACTACACACCATCACCACACACTACCACTACACGCCATCACCATACTCTACCACTACACACCATCATCACACACTACCACTACACACCATCACCACACACACACTACACTACCACTACACACAATCATCACACATACCATCACCACACACACTACAACTACACACC
Organism: Oncorhynchus kisutch; assembly: GCF_002021735.2. Lineage (NCBI taxonomy): Eukaryota > Metazoa > Chordata > Actinopteri > Salmoniformes > Salmonidae > Oncorhynchus > Oncorhynchus kisutch. The sequence continues at coordinate 907,053 of NC_034179.2, forward strand.
ATCACCACACACTACAACTACACACCATCACCACACATACAACTACACAACATCACCACACACTACACACCATCACCATCACCACACAATACACACCATCACCACACACTACCACTACACACCATCACCACACACTACAACTACACACCATCACCACACACTACCATTGCACACCATCACCACACACTACCACTACACACCACACCCTACCACTACCACTACACACCACACACTACACACCACACACTACCACTACCACTACACACCACACACTACCACTACACACCATCACCACACACTACACACTACAATGACACACTACCACTACACACCACACACTACACACCATCACCACACACTACACACTACAATGACACACTACCACTACACACCATCACCACACACTACACACTACAAACAACACACTACCACTACCACTACACACCACACACTACCACTACACACCATCACCACACACTACACACTACAATGACACACTACCACTACACACCACACACTACCACTACCACTACACACCACACACTACCACTACCACTACACACCACACACTACCACTACACACCACACACTACCACTACACACCACACACTACCACTACACACCACACACTACACACCACACACTACACACTACACACTACACACTACACACTACACACTACACACTACACACCACACACCACACACCACACACCACACACTACACACACCATCACAATTTAATTGTATTTAACTTTATTTAACCAGGCAAGTCAGTTAAGAACAAATTCTTATTTTCAATGACGGCCTAGGAACAGTGGGGTAAGTGCCTGTTCAGGGGCAGAATGACATATTTGTACCTTGTCAGCTCAGGGGTTTGAACTTGCAACCTTCCGGTTACTAGTCCAAGCTCTAACCACTAGGCTACCCTGCCGCCCCTACCACTACACACCATCACCACACACTACCACTACACGCCATCACCATACTCTACCACTACACACCATCATCACACACTACCACTACACACCATCACCACACACACACTACACTACCACTACACACAATCATCACACATACCATCACCACACACACTACAACTACACACCATCACCACACACTACAACTACACACCATCACCACACATACAACTACACAACATCACCACACACTACACACCATCACCATCACCACACAATACACACCATCACCACACACTACCACTACACACCATCACCACACACTACAACTACACACCATCACCACACACTACCATTGCACACCATCACCACACACTACCACTACACACCATCACCACACACTACCACTACACACCATCACCAGACACATACACACACTACCACTACACACCATCACCGCACACTACCACTACACACCATCACCACACACACACTACCACTACACACCATCACCACACACACACTACCACTACACACCATCACCACACACTACCACTACACACCATCACCACACACTACCACTACACACCATCACCAGACACACACACTACCACTACACACCATCACCACACACTACCACTACACATCATCACCACACACTACCACTACACACCATCACCACACACTACCACTACACGCCATCACCACACACTACCACTACACACCATCACCACACACACACACTACCAATACACACCATCACCAGACACACACACTACACACCATCACTACACACTACCACTACACACCATCACCATCACCACACACTACCACTACACACCATCATCACACACTACCACTACACACCATCACCACACACACACTACACTACCACTACACACAATTGTCACACACTACCACTACACGCCATCAACATACACTACCACTACAAACCATCAACACACACTGCACACCATCAACACACACTACCACTACACACCATCACCACACACTACCACTACACCATCACCAGACACACACACTACCACTACACACCATCACCACACACTACAACTACACAACATCACCACACACTACAACTACACAACATCACCACACACACTACCAATACACACCATCACCACACACTACCACTACACACCATCAACACACACACTACCACTACACACCATCATCACACACACTACCAATACACACCATCACCACACACTACCACTACACACCATCAACACACACTACCACTACACACCATCACCATCACCACACACTACCACTACACACCATCACCACACATACCACTAAACACCATCACCACACATACCATCACCACACACTACAACTACACACCATCACCATCACCACACACTACACACCATCACCATCACCACACACTACCACTACACACCATCACCACATACTACCACTACACACCATCACCACACACTACAACTACACACCATCACCACACACTACCATTGCACACCATCACCACACACTACCACTACACACCATCACCACCCACACAAACACACTACCAATACACACCATCATCACACACTACCACTACACACCATCACCACACACACACACTACACTACCACTACACACAATCATCACACACTACCACTACACACCATCACCACACACTACCACTACACACCATCACCACACACTACCACTACACACCATCACCACATACTACCACTACACGCCATCAACATACACTACCACTACACACCATCAACACACACTACACACCATCACCACACACTACCACTACACACCATCAACACACACACTACCACTACACACCACCACTACACACCATCACCACACACTACACACCATCAACACACACTACCACTACACACCATCACCATCACCACACATTACCACTACACACCATCACCACACACTACCACTACACAGCATCACCACACACTACCACTACACACCATCACCATCACCACACACTACCACTACACACCATCACCATCACCACCACTACACACCATCACCACACACCATCAACACCCACACAAACACACTACCAATACACACCATCACCAGACACACACACTACACACCATCACCACACACTACCACTACACGCCATCACCACACACTACCACTACACACCATCATCACACACTACAACTACACACCATCACCACACACATACTACACTACCACTGCACACAATCATCACACACTACCACTACACACCATCACCACACACTACCACTCCACACCATCACCACACACTACCACTACACACCATCACCACACACTACCACTACACGCCATCACCACACACTACCTCTACACACCATCACCAAACACACACTACCAATACACACCATCACCAGACACACACACTACACACCATCACCACACACTACCACTACACACCATCACCACACACTACCACTACACACCATCACCACACACTACCACTACATGCCATCACCACACACTACCACTACACACCATCACCACACACTACCACTACACGCCATTTTTTTAATTTTTTAAATTTTTTATTTAACCTTTATTTAACCAGGTAGGCTAGTTGAGAACAAGTTCTCATTTGCAACTGCGACCTGGCCAAGATAAAGCATAGCAGTGTGAGCAGACAACAAAGAGTTACACATGGAGTAAACAATTAACAAGTCAATAACACAGTAGAAAACAAAGGGGGAGTCTATATACAATGTGTGCAAAAGGCATGAGGAGGTAGGCAAATAATTACAATTTTGCAGATTAACACTGGAGTGATGAATGATCAGATGGTCATGTACAGGTGGAGATATTGGTGTGCAAAAGAGCAGAAAAGTAAATAAATAAAAACAGTATGGGGATGAGGTAGGTGAAAAAGGGTGGGCTATTTACCAATAGACTATGTACAGCTGCAGCGATCGGTTAGCTGCTCAGATAGCTGATGTTTGAAGTTGGTGAGGGAGATAAAAGTCTCCAACTTCAGCGATTTTTGCAATTCGTTCCAGTCACAGGCAGCAGAGTACTGGAACGAAAGGCGGCCAAATGAGGTGTTGGCTTTAGGGATGATCAGTGAGATACACCTGCTGGAGCGCGTGCTACGGATGGGTGTTGCCATCGTGACCAGTGAGCTGAGATAAGGCGGAGCTTTACCTAGCATGGACTTGTAGATGACCTGGAGCCAGTGGGTCTGGCGACGAATATGTAGCGAGGGCCAGCCGACTAGAGCATACAAGTCGCAGTGGTGGGTGGTATAAGGTGCTTTAGTGACAAAACGGATGGCACTGTGATAAACTGCATCCAGTTTGCTGAGTAGAGTGTTGGAAGCCATTTTGTAGATGACATCGCCGAAGTCGAGGATCGGTAGGATAGTCAGTTTTACTAGGGTAAGCTTGGCGGCGTGAGTGAAGGAGGCTTTGTTGCGGAATAGAAAGCCGACTCTTGATTTGATTTTCGATTGGAGATGTTTGATATGAGTCTGGAAGGAGAGTTTGCAGTCTAGCCAGACACCTAGGTACTTATAGACGTCCACATATTCTAGGTCGGAACCATCCAGGGTGGTGATGCTAGTCGGGCATGCGGGTGCAGGCAGCGACCGGTTGAAAAGCATGCATTTGGTTTTACTAGCGTTTAAGAGCAGTTGGAGGCCACGGAAGGAGTGTTGTATGGCATTGAAGCTTGTTTGGAGGTTAGATAGCACAGTGTCCAAAGACGGGCCGAAAGTATATAGAATGGTGTCGTCTGCGTAGAGGTGGATCAGGGAATCGCCCGCAGCAAGAGCAACATCATTGATAGACACAGAGAAAAGAGTCGGCCCGAGAATTGAACCCTGTGGCACCCCCATAGAGACTGCCAGAGGACCAGACAGCATGCCCTCCGATTTGACGCACTGAACTCTGTCTGCAAAGTAATTGGTGAACCAGGCAAGGCAGTCATCCGAAAAACCGAGGCTCCTGAGTCTGCCGATAAGAATATGGTGATTGACAGAGTCGAAAGCCTTGGCAAGGTCGATGAAGACGGCTGCACAGTACTGTCTTTTATCGATGGCGGTTATGATATCGTTGAGTACCTTGAGTGTGGCTGAGGTGCACCCATGACCGGCTCGGAAACCAGATTGCACAGCGGAGAAGGTACGGTGGGATTCGAGATGGTCAGTGACCTGTTTGTTGACTTGGCTTTCGAAGACCTTAGATAGGCAGGGCAGGATGGATATAGGTCTGTAACAGTTTGGGTCCAGGGTGTCTCCCCCTTTGAAGAGGGGGATGACTGCGGCAGCTTTCCAATCCTTGGGGATCTCAGACGATATGAAAGAGAGGTTGAACAGGCTGGTAATAGGGGTTGCGACAATGGTGGCAGATAGTTTCAGAAATAGAGGGTCCAGATTGTCAAGCCCAGCTGATTTGTATGGGTCCAGGTTTTGCAGCTCTTTCAGAACATCTGCTATCTGGATTTGGTTAAAGGAGAACCTGGAGAGGCTTGGGCGAGGAGCTGCGGGGGGGGGCGGAGCTGTTGGCCGAGGTTGAAGTAGCCAGGCGGAAGGCATGGCCAGCCGTTGAGAAATGCTTATTGAAGTTTTCGATAATCATGGATTTATCAGTGGTGACCGTGTTACCTAGCCTCAGTGCAGTGGGCAGCTGGGAGGAGGTGCTCTTGTTCTCCATGGACTTCACGGTGTCCCAGAACTTTTTGGAGTTGGAGCTACTGTGGGAGAAAATCATATACATGATTATAGTAATACAAGAAAAGATACATGTATGGGTTAATTTCCTGTTCTGGTAAAATGCATTGTCTATTGTATAGGACAGAAAGCTGAGAAAGACCATGGGAGTATGGAACAGCCGGGAACACTAAAGGAATGCAGACACATAGACGCCTAGAAATGACTGGACATACAAAGGTCAGAGTGATATATGAAGGAGGGGGTCAGCCAAATGACCCCAGATGAATTACAGATATCAGTTACATCACAGGGGAGACACAAGTCTGTTTAATCTTATACAAACATATGAAGAGAAGGCGACCAGAACAGCTAGGCACTCTAAAGCTAAAGGAGATGAAAGACACCAAAAGGGACACATATAGTTAATTACAGAGATAAAGCAAGCCTATAGCATAGAGGAATGTATAGTATTTTTAGTATAGCTGAGCATGCTAAAAACAGAAGAGACACATAGTCTGCTGACCCTAGATAACACACAAACAGGAGAACGCAGTAAGCTGAGTGAAGGGTCAAAGCAAGGGGCTGGTCACCATTAGGATCTAATGGAAAGCAGATATGGGCGTTACTGGGCTGAACAAGCAGGATGCATGGATTGGAATGTAACTGTATTTGCATTGGGGGATGAACTGATGATGTATGCATGGAGATAAAAAGGAGAGCGAGAGCTCTGGAGGGTGTGGGTCCCGCGGGGCTCTCCGGCTTACGGGTGTATTAAAAGTCTATCATTGAATTCAAAGTTCTTGGTCGTGTCATGTTTGATTCGATTTTCCACTACACTACAGGATGCAAACTTCTGCCTGAAGAAGCTGGCCTTAGCTTTCCTGACTGACTGTGTGTATTGGTTCCGGACTTCCCTGAACAGTTGCATATCACGGGGACTATTCGATGCTATTGCAGTCCGCCACAGGATGTTTTTGTGCTGGTCGAGGGCAGTCAGGTCTGGGGTGAACCAAGGGCTGTATCTGTTCTTAGTTCTGCATTTTTTGAACGGAGCATGCTTATCTGAAATGGTGAGGAAGTTACTTTTAAAGAATGACCAGGCATCCTCAACTGACGGGATGAGGTCAATGTCCTTCCAGGATACCCGGGCCAGGTCGATTAGAAAGGCCTGCTCACAGAAGTGTTTTAGGGAGCGTTTGACAGTGATGAGGGGTGGTCGTTTGACTGCGGCTCCGTAGCGGATACAGGCAATGAGGCAGTGATCGCTGAGATCCTGGTTGAAGACAGCGGAGGTGTATTTGGAGGGCCAGTTGGTCAGGATGACGTCTATGAGGGTGCCCTTGTTTACAGAGTTAGGGTTGTACCTGGTGGGTTCCTTGATGATTTGTGTGAGATTGAGGGCATCTAGCTTAGATTGTAGGACTGGCGGGGTGTTAAGCATATCCCAGTTTAGGTCACCTAACAGAACAAACTCTGAAGCTAGATGGGGGGCGATCAATTCACAAATGGTGTCCAGGGCACAGCTGGGAGCTGAGGGGGGTCGGTAGCAGGCGGCAACCGTGAGAGACTTATTTCTGGAGAGAGTAATTTTCAAAATTAGTAGTTCGAACTGTTTGGGTATGGACCTGGAAGGTATGACATTACTTTGCAGGCTATCTCTGCAGTAAACTGCAACACCTCCCCCTTTGGTAGTTCTATCTTGACGGAAGATGTTATAGTTGGGTATGGAAATCTCTGAATTTTTGGTGGCCTTCCTGAGCCAGGATTCAGACACAGCAAGGACATCAGGGTTAGCAGAGTGTGCTAAAGCAGTGAGTAAAACAAACTTAGGGAGGAGGCTTCTGATGTTGACATGCATGAAACCAAGGCTTTTTCGATCACAGAAGTCAACAAATGAGGGTGCCTGGGGACATGCAGGGCCTGGGTTTACCTCCACATCACCCGCGGAACAGAGAAGGAGTAGTATGAGGGTGCGGCTAAAGGCTATCAAAACTGGTCGCCTAGAGCGTTGGGGACAGAGAATAAGAGGAGCAGGTTTCTGGGCATGGTAGAATATATTCAGGGCATAATGCGCAGACAGGGGTATGGTGGGGTGCGGGTACAGCGGAGGTAAGCCCAGGCACTGGGTGATGATGAGAGAGGTTGTATCTCTGGACATGCTGGTTGTAATGGGTGAGGTCACCGCATGTGTGGGAGGTGGGACAAAGGAGTTATCAGGGGTATGAAGAGTGGAACTAGGGGCTCCATTGTGAACTAAAACAATGATAACTAACCTGAACAACAGTATACAAGGCATATTGACATTTGAGAGAAACATACAGCGAGGCATGCAGTATTCACAGGTGTTGAATTGGGAAAGCTAGCTAAAACAGTAGGTGAGACAACAGCTAATCAGCTAGCACAACAACAGCAGGTAAAATGGCGTAGACTAGGCAACGGGGCCAACAGATAAAACAAACAAGCAGAATGGAGTACCGTGATTAATGGACAGTCCAGCGTGCATCAGCTATGTAGCCAAGAGATCAGTGTCCAGGGGGCAGCGGTGGATGGGGCAGGGAAGCTGGACTGGCGAGTGTTATACAGGTTTAAAAAAAATAACAATGACTAAATAGCTTGTAGCTAGTTTGCTGGTTAGCTTCTGGAGGTTCTTGAGTGTGTTCTAAAAAATAATAGCGATTCCGTATCACATTGGGTGAGGCAGGTTTCCGGAAGGTATAAACAAATTAAAAGTCAAAAGAGATAGAAAGTAAATATGGGTCTGGTGAGCGTTTGGGACGTGGCGATTCAGGCGGTTAGCAGGCCTGTGCTAACAAGCTAACAGTTTGTAGGCCCGGGCTAGACAAGGTAGCAGTTAGCGGACCGGAGCTGGACAAGCTAGCAGTTAGCAGGCCGAATTAGCAAGCAGGGAGATAGTGAGGGCTAGAGAGTTAGCCTTTGGGGGACGTCGCGATGGGGTGAGTCTGTTTATTCCTCTTCATGCGATGACATCGATAGACCGGTCGTGGGCCCGGGTATTGTAGCTCAGGAGTCATCACCACACACTACCACTCTACACCATCACCAAACACACACTACCAATACACACCATCACCACACACTACCACTACACACCATCACCAGACACACACACTACCACTACACACCATCACCGCACACTACCACTACACACCGTCACGACACACACACTACCACTACACACCATCACCACACACACACTACACACCATCACCACACACTACCACTACACACCATCACCACACACTACCACTACACACCATCACCACACACTACCACTACACACCATCACCACCCACACAAACACACTACCAATACACACCATCACCAGACACACACACTACACACCATCACCACTACCACTACACACCACTACACACTACCACTACACACCATCACCATCACCACACACTACCACTACACGCCATCACCACACACTACCACTACACACCATCATCACACACTACCACTACACACCATCACCACACACTACCACTACACACCATCACCACACACTACCACTACACACCATCACCACACACTACCACTACACGCCATCACCACACACTACCACTACACACCATCACCAAACACACAGTACCAATACACACCATCACCAGACACACACACTACACACCATCACCACACACTACCACTACACACCATCACCATCACCACACACTACCACTACACTCCATCACCACACACTACCACTACACACCATCATCACACACTACCACTACACGCCATCACCATACACTACCACTACACGCCATCAACATACACTACCACTACACACCATCAACACACAATCACCACACACTACCACTACACACCATCAACACACACACTACCACTACACACCATCATCACACACACTACCACTACACACTATCACCACACACTACAACTACACACCATCAACACACACTACCACTACACACCATCACCACACACACTACCACTACACACCATCACCACACACTACCACTACACACCATCAACACACACTACCACTACACACCATCACCATCACCACACACTACCACTACACACCATCACCATCACCACACACTACCACTACACACCATCACCACACACACTACCACTACACACCATCACCACACACTACCACTACACACCATCAACACACACTACCATTACACACCATCACCACACACTACCACTACACAGCATCACCACACTCTACCACTACACACCATCACAATCACCACACACTACCACTACACACCATCACCATCACCACACACTTCCACTACACACCATCACCACACACTACCACTACACACCATCACCACAACGACACACCATCACCACACACTACCACTACACACCATCACCACACACTACCACTACACACCATCACCACACACTACCACTACACACCATCACCACACACTACCACTACACACCATCACCACACACTACCACTACACACCATCACCACACACTACCACTACACACCATCACCACCCACACAAACACACTACCAATACACACCATCACCAGACACACACACTACACACCATCACCACACACTACCACTACACACCATCACCATCACCACACACTACCACTACACGCCATCACCACACACTACCACTACACACCATCATCACACACTACCACTACACACCATCACCACACACACACTACACTACCACTACACCCAATCATCACACACTACCACTACACACCATCACCACACACTACCACTACACACCATCACCACACACTACCACTACACGCCATCACCACACACTACCACTACACACCATCACCAAACACACACTACCAATACACACCATCACCAGACACACACACTACACACCATCACCACACACTACCACTACACACCATCACCATCACCACACACTACCACTACAACGCCATCACCACACACTACCACTACACACCATCAACACACACACTACCACTACACACCATCATCACACACACTACTACACACCATCGCCACACACTACCACTACACCATCAACACACACTACCACTACACACCATCACCACACACTACCACTACACACCATCACCACACACTACCACTACACAGCATCACCACACACTACCACTACACACCATCACCATCACCACACACTACCACTACACACCATCAACACACACACTACCACTACACACCATCACCACACACACTACCACTACACACCATCACCACACACTACCACTACACACCATCAACACACACTACCACTACACACCATCACCACACACTACCACTACACACCATCAACACACACTACCATTACACACCATCACCACACACTACCACTACACACCATCACCACACACTACCACTACACACCATCACCACACACTACCACTACACACCATTACCACACACTACCACTACACAGCATCACCACACTCTACCACTACACACCATCACAATCACCACACACTACCACTACACACCATCACCATCACCACACACTACCACTACACACCATCACCACACACTACCACTACACACCATCACCACAACGACACACCATCACCACACACTACCACTACACACCATCACCACACACTACCACTACACACCATCACCACACACTACAACGACACACCATCACCACACACACTACCACTACACACCATCACCACACATACCATCACCACACACACACACTACAACTACAACACCATCACCACACACTACAACTACACACCATCCCCACACATACCACTACACACCATCACCACACATACCATCACCACACACTACAACTACACACCATCACCATCATCACACACTACCACTACACACCATCACCACACATACCATCACCACACACACTACAACTACACACCATCACCACACACTACAACTACACACCATCCCCACACATACCACTACACACCATCACCACACATACCATCACCACACACTACAACTACACACCATCACCATCACCACACACTACCACTACACACCATCACCACACACTACCACTACACACCATCACCACACACTACCACTACACACCAATCAACACACACTACCACTACACACCATCACCACACACTACCACTACACACCATCACCACACACTACCACTACACACCATCACCACACACTACCACTACACACCATCACCACAACGACACACCATCACCACACACTACCACTACACACCATCACCACACACTACCACTACACACCATCACCACACACTACAACGACACACCATCACCACACACTACCACTACACACCATCACCACACATACCATCACCACACACACACTACAACTACACACCATCACCACACACTACAACTACACACCATCCCCACACATACCACTACACACCATCACCACACATACCATCACCACACACTACAACTACACACCATCACCATCATCACACACTACCACTACACACCATCACCACACATACCATCACCACACACACTACAACTACACACCATCACCACACACTACAACTACACACCATCCCCACACATACCACTACACACCATCACCACACATACCATCACCACACACTACAACTACACACCATCACCATCACCACACACTACCACTACACACCATCACCACACACTACCACTACACACCATCACCACACACTACCACTACACACCAATCAACACACACTACCACTACACACCATCACCACACACTACCACTACACACCATCACCACACACTACCACTACACACCATCACCACACACTACCACTACACACCATCACCATATACAGACGGAATGGTTCCCTATAAAACTGTCCAGTCAAATTATGCTGCCTTTTACATTAATAATATTATTTGATGTCACAATGTGTTTGTGTGAGAAGAGAACAGATTCTAATGGTGAAGTGAACATGGTCACGTATCGTATCCGGGGCTGGTGTTGACACGCTGGAGCCTTGGGGAGAAACAGAAATGAAATGCAAATGAGCCGAAAATAAGTAAAAACAGAGTGGTTTGGGGTGTCTGTTATATGAGCTATACATCAGAGAGAGAGAGAGAGAGAGAGAGAGAGAGAGAAGAGAGAGAGAGACAGAGAGAGAGAGAGAGAGAGAGAGACAGAGAGAGAGAGAGAGAGAGAGAGAGAAGAGAGAGAGAGAGAGAGAAGAGAGAGAGAGAGAGAGAGAGAAGAGAGAGAGAGACAGAGAGAGAGAGAGAGAGAGAGAGACAGAGAGAGAGAGAGAGAGAGAGAGAGAGAGAGAGAGAGAGAGAGAGAGAGAGAGAGAGAGAGAGAGAGAGAGAGAGAGAGAGAGAGAGAGAGAGAGAGAGAGAGAGAGAGAGAGAGAAAGAAAGAGAGAGAGAGCTCCCACTGAAATGCAGATTTAAAGATCTATGTGAACTTGGAGTGAATCCTAACGATCCGCTAGCCCACATTCATCATATGTGTTCAGTTTATTAACTAAACTTGTCAACCTCTTGATTACCTATGTAATGTATGGGATCTCATACGCTGTTTTTACAAACACAGTAACACAATCAAGGGCCAGCAGTATTTCCTGGAATTTAGGAAAATACTTCACTTGAATCATTTGATGATTTTTTCAATCTTACCTAGAACTGGCATGCTCAAACGTTCCAAGCCCTCTTCATACCGGGGGAGTCGTTTCCAGAGCATTGTCAGGCATTGCCAACAGGGAGGAGAGCTCATTAACTAGGTTATAAGTTTGTAAAAATCATTAAACTATATTCACAGAATTACAACAATGTGAACATTTTGGAAAAAAAAGCTAGCTAGCTAGCTTCTTCCATAGACTTCACTGGTTAGCTATCTGGCAATCTGAGATCTCATTGGTCCAATGTTTTGAAAGCAGCTTGCTAACCTTGTCCAGCTAACACATGTATCTATTATCTAATGTTATCCTAAGTAATGTCATTTCTCTGCACTGTTTCTGTTGAAATTGATCGTCTCTATATTTACCTGCTTATTCCCTGCCATGGTGCATGTCTTTTAGGGATGCCTTCCGTTTACATTTGATTTATTTGATTTATTTTCCCTCTGATCACTTATTTATCCTCCCTTACTCCAATGCATTCCATATTGCCCACTTCCTCATCAGACAGTAGCAAAATACTGTTAGAAACAGTGGTAATTTCACTTTGAAAAGGGTAGTGGACATTTCCAGATCATATTCTAACACGAATGAGACTGTATCAGCATGTTAAAAGGCAACAAAATAATCCAAGTGAATTGTGACTGAATATATATCTAATAAACTTCCTAAACTATACTTTTGTAGACCTGTTAAATTACTCTAGCATATACAAAGGTTAGAAAGGAATTGTCTATTTATTTCAGAAGATATAACATTTGTTGATGAAGGAAACATTGGATGACTTGGTTATTGCTCACATCCACCTTCTTCCCGTCGATGTGGGTAGGGGGGGGGGCTCCGTCTTCTGTTTCCTGAAGTCCACAATCATCTCCTTTGTATTGTTTCCTTCTTATCCTTTATCCGTGGTGCTCATTCAACATAGCATTAGGAGAGTCCTGTGAACATCAACAGTCCTGAACATGACATTCTGTAAAGCACCATCTTCCTAATTGAGAACCTTGACATATTGGCACAATATGAAATCTGATGGGCAACAGCATCACCCCTGTAACCTCCATAAAGTCTACAGACACGTTTAAAGATTCAGTCAATCACATTGCCATGATCTGTAGAAGCTGTTATTATCAAATTAGAAAATGTATCATAATTACATCGAAAACTTTGTTGATTCATGTCCAACATGCTAATTGAGGAGTGTTCACTATTTAGACCAGCAGCACGACCAGGGTCTCAGGTCGTCCAGAATGGGAGAGACAGAGACAGAGAGACAGAGAGACAGATGGTGGTTCAGTGGTGGGAGGGTGGGTGGGTGGATGGGAAGAGAGGAGGGAGCTCCCACTGAAATAAAGATACAAATATATATGCGGGGGTGGGGGGGATTAGTGGGAGAATGCTTAAGAAAACACAGTACACCATATAAGTAAAGCTAACCCTAGCAAATGGCACATAAGCTATTGCAGCATAATTACTGGGGACTGAGACAGAGGGGTTGGGAGACACTGTGGCGCTGTTCAACGAACAGGGCCAACCAGGAAGGAGATTACCCAACCACTCTGAGATACAGTCGTCGTAGATCTGATATGGGAAAAACAATACTATGTGGTGCAATGAACAGTTGTAGCAGCTAATGACAACAAACAATAGCACATGAATTTAGCTGTAACAGCTAATGATAAACAATAGTACATGAGTGTAGCCGTAGCAGGTAATGACAATAAACAATTGTAAATGTGCTAAGTTGTAGCAGGTAATGACAATTTTTTAAAATTTTTTTATTTCACCTTTATTTAACCAAGTAGGCTAGTTGAGAACAAGTTCTCATTTGCAACTGCGACCTGGCCAAGATAAAGCTTAGTAGTGTGAACAGACAACACAGAGTTACACATGGAGTAAACAATTAACAAGTCAATAACACAGTAGAAAAAAAAGAGAGTCTATAATCATTGTGTGCAAAAGGCATGAGGAGGTAAGCGAATAATTACAATTTTGCAGATTAACACTGCAGTGATAAATGATCAGATGGTCATGTACAGATAGAGATATTGGTGTGCAAAAGAGCAGAAAAGTAAATAAATATAAACAGTATGGGGATGAGGTAGGTAAAAATGGGTGGGCTATTTACCGATAGACTATGTACAGCTGCAGCGATCGGTTAGCTGCTCAGATAGCAGATGGTTGAAGTTGGTGAGGGAGATAAAAGTCTCCAGCTTCAGCGATTTTTTACCTAGCATGGACTTGTAGATGACCTGGAGCCAGTGGGTCTGGCGACAAATCTGTAGCGAGGGCCAGCCGACTAGAGCATACAGGTCGCAGTGGTGGGTGGTATAAGGTGCTTTAGTGATAAAACGGATGACACTGTGATAAACTGTATCCAGTTTGCTGAGTAGAGTGTTGGAAGCAATTTTGTAGATGACATCGCCGAAGTCGAGGATCGGTAGGATAGTCAGTTTTACTAGGGTAAGTTTGGTGGCGTGAGTGAAGGAGGCTTTGTTGCGGAATAGAAAGCCGACTCTAGATTTGATTTTCGATTGGAGATGTTTGATATGAGTCTGGAAGGAGAGTTTACAGTCTAGCCAGACACCTAGGTACTTATAGATGTCCACATATTCAAGGTCGGAACCATCCAGGGTGGTGATGCTAGTCAGGTGTGCGGGTGCAGGCAGCGAACGGTTGAAAAGCATGCATTTGGTTTTACTAGCGTTTAAGAGCAGTTGGAGGCCACGGAAGGAGTGTTGTATGGCACTGAAGCTCGTTTGGAAGTTAGATAGCACAGTGTCCAAGGACGGGCCAGAAGTATATAGAATGGTGTCGTCTGCGTAGAGGTGGGTCAGGGAATCGCCCGCAGCAAGAGCAACATCATTGATATATACAGAGAAAAGAGTCGGCCCGAGAATTGAACCCTGTGGCACCCCCATAGAGACTGCCAGAGGACCGGACAGCATGCACTCCGATTTGACACACTGAACTCTGTCTGCAAAGTAGTTGGTGAACCAGCCAAGGCAATCATCAGAAAAACCGAGGCTACTGAGTCTGCCGATAAGAATATGGTGAGTGACAGAGTCGAAAGCCTTGGCAAGGTCGATGAAGACGGCTGCACAGTATTGTCTTTTATCGATGGCGGTTATGATATCGTTTAGTACCTTGAGCGTGGCTGAGGTGCACCCGTGACCGGCTCGGAAACCAGATTGCACAGCGGAGAAGGTACGGTGGGATTCGAGATGGTCAGTGACCTGTTTGTTGACTTGGCTTTCGAAGACCTTAGATAGGCAGGGCAGGATGGATATAGGTCTGTAACAGTTTGGGTCCAGGGTGTCTCCCCCTTTGAAGAGGGGGATGACTGCGGCAGCTTTCCAATCCTTGGGGATCTCAGACGATATGAAAGAGAGGTTGAACAGGCTGGTAATAGGGGTTGCGACAATGGCGGCGGATAGTTTCAGAAATAGAGGGTCCAGATTGTCAAGCCCAGCTGATTTGTACGGGTCCAGGTTTTGCAGCTCTTTCAGAACATCTGCTATCTGGATTTGGGTAAAGGAGAACCTGAAGAGGCTTGGGCGAGTAGCTGCGGGGGGGGGGCGGAGCTGTTGGCCGAGGTTGGAGTAGCCAGGCGGAAGGCATGGCCAGCCGTTGAGAAATGCTTGTTGAAGTTTTCGATAATCATGGATTTATCGGTGGTGACCATGTTACCTAGCCTCAGTGCAGTGGGCAGCTGGGAGGAGGTGCTCTTGTTCTCCATGGACTTCACAGCGTCCCAGAACTTTTTGGAGTTGGAGGTACAGGATGCAAATTTCTGCCTGAAGAAGTTGGCCTTAGCTTTCCTGACTGACTGCGTGTATTGGTTCCTGACTTCCCTGAACAGTTGCATATCGCGGGGACTATTCGATACTATTGCAGTCCACCACATGATGTTTTTGTGCTGGTCGAGGGCAGTCAGATCTGGAGTGAACCAAGGGCTATATCTGTTCTTAGTTCTGCATTTTTTGAATGGAGCATGCTTATCTAAAATGGTGAGGAAGTTACTTTTAAAGAATGACCAGACATTTGTTTGACTGCGGCTCCGTAGCGGATACAGGCAATGAGGCTGTGATCGCTGAGATCCTGGTTGAAGACAGCGGAGGTGTATTTGGAGGGCCAGTTGGTCAGGATGACGTCTATGAGGGTGCCCTTGTTTACAGATTT
This sequence comes from Oncorhynchus kisutch, assembly GCF_002021735.2. NCBI lineage: Eukaryota > Metazoa > Chordata > Actinopteri > Salmoniformes > Salmonidae > Oncorhynchus > Oncorhynchus kisutch. The sequence continues at coordinate 924,442 of NC_034179.2, forward strand.
AGGGTTGTACCTGGTGGGTTCCTTGATGATTTGTGTGAGATTGAGGGCATCTAGCTTAGATTGTAGCACTGCCAGGATGTTAAGCATATCCCAGTTTAGGTCACCTAACAGAACAAACTCTGAAGCTAGATGGGGGGCGATCAATTCACAAATGGTGTCCAGGGCACAGCTGGGAGCTGAGGGGGGTCGGTAGCAGGCGGCAACAGTGAGAGACTTATTTCTGGAGAGCGTATTTTTTTAAATTAGTAGTTCGAACTGTTTGGGTATGGACCTGGAAAGTATGACATTACTTTGCAGGCTATCTCTGCAGTAGACTGCAACTCCTCCCCCTTTGGCAGTCCTATCTTGACGGAAAATGTTATAGTTGGGTATGGAAATCTCTGAATTTTTGGTGGCCTTCCTGAGCCAGGATTCAGACACGGCAAGGACATCAGGGTTAGCAGAGTGTGCTAAAGCAGTGAGTAAAACAAACTTAGGGAGGAGGCTTCTGATGTTGACATGCATGAAACCAAGGCTTTTTCGATCACAGAAGTCAACAAATGAGGGTGCCTGGGGACATGCAGGGCCTGGGTTTACCTCCACATCACCCGCGGAACAGAGAAGGAGTAGTATGAGGGTGCGGTTAAAGGTTTTTCGATCACAGAATTCAACAAATGAGGGTGCCTGGGGACATGCAGGGCCTGGGTTTACCTCCACATCACCCGCGGAACAGAGGAGGAGTAGAGGTCGCCTAGAGCGTTGGGGACAGAGAATAAAAGGAGCAGATTTCTGGGCATGGTAGAATATATTCAGGGCATAATGCGCAGACAGGGGTATGGTGGGGTGCAGGTACAGCGGAGGTAAGCCCAGGCACTGGGTGATGATAAGAGAGGTTGTATCTCTGGACATGCTGGTTGTAATGGGTGAGGTCACCGCATGTGTGGGAGGTGGGACAAAGGAGGTATCAGGGGTATGAAGAGTGGAACTAGGGGCTCCATTGTAAACTAAAACAATGATAACCAACCTGAACAACAGTATACAAGGCATATTGACATTTGAGAGAGACATACAGCGAGTCATACAGTAATCACAGGTGTTGAATTGGGAGAGCTAGCTAAAACAGTAGGTGAGACAACAACAGCTAATCAGCTAGCACAACAACAGCAGGTAAAATGGCGTTGACTAGGCAGGGAGGGTCGGATTAACTAGAGCCTGAGTGCGGCTGGGGCCGACAGATAAAACATAAACAAGCAGAATGGAGTACCGTGATTAATGGACAGTCCAGCATGCATCAGCTATGTAGCCAAGTGATCAGTGTCCAGGGGGCAGCGGTGGATGGGGCAGGGATGCTAGACTGGCGAGTATTATCCAGGTTAAAAAAACTTGCTGGCTGTGCAGAAGGTAAAAGCCGCTAGCAGTGGCTAACAATGACTAAATAGCTTGTAGCTAGTTAGCTGGTTAGCTTCTGGAGGTTCTTGAATGTGTTCTAAAAATTAAAAATAATAGCGATTCCGTATCACATTGGGTGAGGCAGGTTACCGGAAGGTACAATCGAATTAAAAATCGAAAAGAGATTGAAAGTAAATATGGGTCCAGTGAGTGGTTGTGACGCGGTTTTTCAGACAGTTAGCAGGCCTGTGCTAACAAGCTAACAGTTAGTAGGCCGGGGCTAAACAAGGTAGCAGTTAGCGGACCGGGGCTAAACAAGCTAGCAGTTAGCAGGCCGAATTAGCAAGCAAGGAGATAGCAAGGCCTAGAAAGTTAGCCTTTGGGGGACGTCACGATGGGGTGAGTCTGTTTATGCCTCTTCATGCGGTGACATCGATAGACCGGTCGTGGGTCCGGATATTGTAGCCCAGGAGCATGCTTCGGTGGTAGCACAGGAGCTCTGGCCGGGCTAGCTTCAAGCTAAGTGGATGGAAACGCTAGTCAGGAGTAATCATCCGGGGTTGCGGTTAGCTAGTTAGCTAGTTGTGAAGATCCAGCTGAAAATGTTTCGTTTGCGGTGGGAATCCGGTGGGAATCCGGGGATAAAAAATAATAGGTCCGTTATGCTCTGGTTAGAGTCGCGTTGTTCGAACTGGCGAGAGCTTTCCGAGCTAAAGGTTAGCTGATGACCGGTTAGCTGATGACCGCTAGCAATGGTTTGCTGACTGATAGCTGGTAGTTAGCTGGCTAGCTTCAGTTGAGGGGTTCCGGATACAAAGTAAATATAAATTCTTTAGAAAGAAAAGCAGATCCACGCTACATTGGGTGAGGCGGGTTGCAGGAGAGTATTTAGAAGTTGAGGTTTAGCTAAATGTTTTAAAAGATATGCGAAGAAAAATATGTTTAAAAAACTATATATACAAGGGACACGACACGACAAGACGTCTGACTGCTACGCCATCTTGGAATACAAGAGTAAATAAGTTTAGCCGTAGCAGCTAATGACAATAAACAATAGTACATGAGTGTAGCGGTAGCAGCTAATGACAAACAACAGTAAATGAGTTTAGCCGTAGCAGCTAATGACAATAAACAATAGTAAATGAGTTTAGCCGTAGCAGCTAATGACAATAAACAATAGTAAATGAGTTTAGTTGTAGCAGCTAATGACAATAAACAATGGTAAATGAGTTTAGCTGTAGCAGCTAATGACAATAAACAATAGTAAATGAGTTTAGCTGTAGCAGCTAATGACAATAAACAATAGTAAATTAGTTTAGCTGTAGCAGCTAATGACAAACATTAGTACATGTGTTTAGCTGTAGCACCTAATGACAAACATTAGTACATGAGTTTAGCCGTAGCAGCTAATGACAATAAACAATAGTACATGAGTTTAGCCGTAGCAGCTAATGACAATAAACAATAGTACATGAGTGTAGCGGTAGCAGCTAATGACAAACAATAGTAAATGAGTTTAGCTGTAGCAGCTAATGACAATAAACAATAGTACATGAGTTTAGCCGTAGCAGCTAATGACAATAAACAATAGTAAATGAGTTTAGCGGTAGCAGCTAATGACAAACAATAGTAACTGAGTTTAGTTGTAGCAGCTAATGACAAACAATAGTAAATGAGTTTAGCCGTAGCAGCTAATGACAAACAATAGTAAATTAGTTTAGTTGTAGCAGCTAATGACAAACAATAGTAAATTAGTTTAGTTGTAGCAGCTAATGAAAATCAACAACTTGGTAGGTATCTTACATCATAAGTTTTAGAACATATCCAGCTAATGACAATAAACAATAGTACATGAGTGTAGCGGTAGCAGCTAATGACAAACAATAGTAAATGAGTTTAGCTGTAGCAGCTAATGACAATAAACAATAGTACATGAGTTTAGCCGTAGCAGCTAATGACAATAAACAATAGTAAATTAGTTTAGCGGTAGCAGCTAATGACAAACAATAGTAACTGAGTTTAGTTGTAGCAGCTAATGACAAACAATAGTAAATGAGTTTAGCCGTAGCAGCTAATGACAAACAATAGTAAATTAGTTTAGTTGTAGCAGCTAATGACAAACAATAGTAAATTAGTTTAGTTGTAGCAGCTAATGAAAATCAACAACTTGGTAGGTATCTTACATCATAAGTTTTAGAACATATGCCACATTTAAAAGACTGGGAAGTCAGAAACTCTGGAAACTGGAAACTCACCCCAAAAACTCCCCCCAAAAATTGCTCTAACTGGGAGAAATTGTTTTGAATGTGTATGCCATTTAGGATTTCCAAGTTGGAAATTCTGGCATCTTTCTTGAGCTCCGACTTTCCGACCTGAAGATCACTAACATCATGATTTAACCTTGTTTTTTCCCCGAGTTCCCAGTTGTCTTGAAAGCACCACTGTGTTTGCTGACAGGAAAAACTATTATTGGTAACATCAGCTAACAGAATAGCTTCTTTGCTCTGGGAGATAGCTAGCTATAAATGTTCAAATGTTACCTAACCTAGCTAGCTATCTAGCTAACGTAGCTAGCTAGGCGGCTAGCTAGTACCTATGTTCGACGTCTAATGTTGTTAGACACAAACAGAACGACGTGTAGAATGACCTGCAGAAAAAGACACACTAGAAAACTGTGTACTAAAGCTTACACCATCACTGCCCAGCGACAATTTCAACAAAGAAACAGCTATTACCTTAAATAATTCTAAACTTAACAAAACATTTTGTTAGTTATTTCAGTTTGGACATACAACACTGGTACAATAATCCAGTCTCGTATGACAATATCCTTCTATGTAATTATGGTGGTCGGCAAAAAAGCATTAGAGGTGCATTCCACCATCTACTGTACTGGAGTGTGTAGTCAATCACAGTTTACAGACTAAATGAATAAACCACCTACTGTACTGGAGTGTGTAGTCAATCACAGTTTACAGACTAAATGAATAAACCACATACTGTACTGGAGTGTGTAGTCAATCACAGTTTACAGACTAAATGAATAAACCACATACTGTACTGGAGTGTGTAGTCAATCACAGTTTACAGACTAAATGAATAAACCACATACTGTACTGGGGTGTGTAGTCAATCACAGTTTACAGACTAAATGAATAAACCACCTACTGTACTGGAGTGTGTAGTCAATCACAGTTTACAGACTAAATGAATAAACCACATACTGTACTGGAGTGTGTAGTCAATCACAGTTTACAGACTAAATGAATAAACCACCTACTGTACTGGAGTGTGTAGTCAATCACAGTTTACAGACTAAATGAATAAACCACCTACTGTACTGGAGTGTGTAGTCAATCACAGTTTACAGACTAAATGAATAAACCACATACTGTACTGGAGTGTGTAGTCAATCACAGTTTACAGACTAAATGAATAAACCACATACTGTACTGGAGTGTGTAGTCAATCACAGTTTACAGACTAAATGAATAAACCACATACTGTACTGGAGTGTGTAGTCAATCACAGTTTACAGACTAAATGAATAAACCACATACTGTGCTGGAGTGTGTAGTCAATCACAGTTTACAGACTAAATGAATAAACCACCTACTGTACTGGAGTGTGTAGTCAATCACAGTTTACAGACTAAATGAATAAACCACATACTGTACTGAAGTGTGTAGTCAATCACAGTTTACAGACTAAATGAATAAACCACATACTGTACTGGAGTGTGTAGTCAATCACAGTTTACCGACTAAATGAATAAACCACATACTGTACTGGAGTGTGTAGTCAATCACAGTTTACAGACTAAATGAATAAACCACCTACTGTACTGGAGTGTGTAGTCAATCACAGTTTACAGACTAAATGAATAAACCACCTACTGTACTGGAGTGTGTAGTCAATCACAGTTTACAGACTGAATGAATAAACCACATACTGTGCTGGAGTGTGTAGTCAATCACAGTTTACAGACTAAATGAATAAACCACCTACTGTACTGGAGTGTGTAGTCAATCACAGTTTACAGACTGAATGAATAAACCACATACTGTACTGGAGTGTGTAGTCAATCACAGTTTACAGATTCAATTACCACCTACTGTCAACAGACCTTTCTTTGGAGGGTATAAACAGTCCACCTCTTCTGCCAAACTTCTATCATAATGGCTCTAATCTTACCTCCCAGTCTAACTGTCTGAATGACATTACATTTTGTCAGCTGGTGATTGTCATGCAAATAACTGCCAGTCTCACGGTAATTGACAGTAATTAACATAATACATTTAGCATCTCCTGGATTCCACATATCAAAAAGTACAATAAATCAATTTAATATAGCCTACACCGTCACAATAAATACATTTTTTTAAACAGGTTTAAAGAAACATGATATGAAGAAAATGTAGTCTATTTCAGAAGAACAGAATACTCTGAGTTGTCCTTTTGATCGGGCTAAGCCATATGGCTGTGTGCTACACTAGTTCATTTAGCAGAATTCCGTGGCATTATTTCATCTTATTTATAGTATGAAGAATACAACTGAACAAAGTAAATAGAAAATAGAAATGATCTTTTCTTCAAAAGATTTCTGAGGGAGTGTTGCACATGCAGCTATTCTGCGTTGAGCAGATAACAAAGGAACAGGCCCACCTGAATGCTTCATTTAGAGTTATTTATGCAACTTTAGTTGCGATACAAACGTTGGGCTATATGTTTAGTTTTTTATACATTCTAAGGCTGCATGATGCAACTCTAATGATGATTAGAATAAAGTCTCATGAAAGGCTCTGCTCTGTTCCTTGTGCAGGCTGCACACACTTCATCAGTCTCTCATTCACAGTTTGACAAGCCCCTGATAATATTCTCACCCATTAGCCTACTCCTGTCTATACAGAAATAAATACAATCATTCAAAATAGAATACTAACACATGATTTAGCCACAGAGGATCATTAGCTTCTTTTGAAAAAAATAAATAAATAAGTTGTGGATTGTTTTACATCGTATTGCCTACAGTTAGAAGGAAAGGCAGCGTGTGCAATTTGGGAAGATTATTTTTGAGTCTGTGAAAAGTGGAGATGCCAAGCCAGGCATAACGTTATATTTCAAAATACAATCACAGGAAAACATAGCTTGGAAAGCAAATGGTTGTTGCTGAGAAGAGAAGTCAATGACAATACTAAACTGTCTTTTAATTATCAACATTCTCAACTTAATTGAGCTAACAAGGTACAGCCTATCTTATTGGCACCAGCAGAGAGCATTGATCATATCCCCGGTGAGTGCTCACTAAATATAGTGACTATTTATCATTGTTGGGTCAGTGCTATTTAAGTTTTTTTTTTGCCAATCATTTCCTCCTCAAGTTTAGATGGACGTCAAATGATACTAGTGTTTTCTCATTGGTCTATTACATGGACAACATCATAGTGTCTCCCCTTCTCATTGGTCTATTATATTGACAACATAATATTATATTAGTGTCTCTCCTTCTCATTGGTCTATTACAAGGACAACATCATAGTGTCTCCCCTTCTCATTGGTCTATTATATGGACAACATCATAGTGTCTCCCCTTCTCATTGGTTTATTATATGGACAACATCATATTATATTAGTGTCCATATCCCCTTCTCATTGGTCTATTATATGGACAACATCATAGTGTCTCTCCTTCTCATAGGTATATTATATAGACAACATCATGGTGTCTCCCCTTCTCATTGGTCTATTATATGGACAACATCATAGTGTCTCCCCTTCTCATTGGTCTATTATCTGGACAACATCATAGTGTCTCCCCTTCTCATTGGTCTATTATATGGACAACATCATAGTGTCTCCCCTTCTCATTGGTCTATTATATTGACAACATCATGGTGTCTCCCCTTCTCATTGGTCTATTATATGGACAACATCATGTGTCTCCCCTTCTCATTGGTCTCTTATATGGACAACATCATAGTGTCTCCCCTTCTCATTGGTCTATTATATTGACAACATCATATTATATTGGTGTCTCTCCTTCTCATTGGTCTATTACATGGACAACATCATAGTGTCTCCCCTTCTCATTGGTCTATTATATGGACAACATCATAGTGTCTCCCCTTCTCATTGGTCTATTATATTGACAACATCATATTATATTAGTGTCTCTCCTTCTCATTGGTCTATTACATGGACAACATCATAGTATCTCCCCTTCTCATTGGTCTATTATATGGACAACAACATAGTGTCTCCCCTTCTCATTGGTCTATTATATGGACAACATCATAGTGTCTCCCCTTCTCATTGGTCTATTAAATGGACAACATCATAGTGTCTCTCCTTCTCATTGGTCTATTACATGGGCATCATATTATATTAGTGTGTCTCCCCTTCTCATTGGTCTATTATATGGACAACATCATAGTGTCTCCCCTTCTCATTGGTCTATTAAATAGACAACATCATAGTGTCTCTCCTTGTCATTGGTCTATTACATGGGCATCATATTATATTAGTGTGTCTCTCCTTCTCATTGGTCTATTACATGGACAACATCATAGTGTCTCTCCTTGTCATTGGTCTATTACATGGACAACATCATAGTGTCTCTCCTTCTCATTGGTCTATTACATGGGCATCATATTATATTAGTGTCTCTCCTTCTCATTGGTCTATTACAAGGGCATCATATTATATTAGTGTGTCTCTCCTTCTCATTGGTCTATTACATGGGCATCATATTATATTAGTGTGTCTCTCCTTCTCATTGGTCTATTACATGGGCATCATATTATATTAGTGTGTCTCTCCTTCTCATTGGTCTATTACATGGGCATCATATTATATTAGTGTGTCTCTCCTTCTCATTGGTCTATTACATGGGCATCATATTATATTAGTGTGTCTCTCCTTCTCATTGGTCTATTACATGGGCATCATATTATATTAGTGTGTCTCTCCTTCTCATTGGTCTATTACATGGACAACATCATAGTGTCTCTCCTTCTCATTGGTCTATTACATGGGCATCATATTATATTAGTGTCTCTCCTTCTCATTGGTCTATTACATGGGCATCATATTATATTAGTGTGTCTCTCCTTCTCATTGATTTTGAGTTTATTTTATTTTTACAGGGACAGGGCACATTAATCAACGTTTTAGTAGAAGTGCCGGTTTTAGCCAGCCGGCTATTTTTCAACCGCAGTCCCTGGGCAGGTTATTAAAAACAATTACAATATAGACAATCATTGAGCAGTGAGCACACGCGGAGCAACATAGAACAAGCAAGATATAGCATACAGACAGAGCAACATAGCACAAGCAATATATAGCATACAGACAGAGCAACATAGGACAAGCAAGATATAGCATACAGACCGAGCAACATAGCACAGGCAAGATATAGCATACAGACAGAGCAACATAGAACAAGCAAGATATAGCATACAGACAGAGAAACATAGGACAAGCAAGATATAGCATACAGACAGAGAAACATAGAACAAGCAAGATATAGCATACAGACAGAGCAACATAGAACAAGCAAGATATAGCATACAGACAGAGAAACATACAACAAGCAAGATATAGCATACAGACAGAGAAACATACAACAAGCAAGATATAGCATACAGACAGAGCAACATAGCACAAGCAAGATATAGCATACAGACAGAGCAACATAGCACAAGCAAGATATAGCATACAGACAGAGCAACATACAACAAGCAAGATATAGCATACAGACAGAGCAACATAGAACAAGCAAGATATAGCATACAGACAGAGCAACATAGCACAAGCAAGATATAGCATACAGACAGAGCAACATAGAACAAAAAGCAACAAGACCAAACCCATAAAAACAACAAAGTGTTTCCACACCTCACAAGCTACAGACAACAGACAACATGGAGTGGCAACACACAGCTAGGGACCATGTTCACAAATCTGATTGGCCTTTAGCCATGTCTTCATGTTTTTTGTGAAAGTGTGATAGGTGGTGCAGTTATGTGTGTCTGATGGCAGTGTATTCCATACATGGGAAGCTCTCACAGAGAAAGCGGATTTACTAAAGATGCTTTTCCTTAAGGGAAAGCTTAACTATACAGTCACCTCTCATGGCAGACCTTGTGGATCTGCTGCCATATGTTTGGGTTTTCTGTTTAACAAAAATACTGAGTGCAGGGGGAGCCAGGCCATTTAGGATCTTGAATACAAGACATGCGTTGGTGTATTGCACAAGATTTTCCTAATCTTGTGCTCATGCTTTCTGAGGATGTAACAGTGATGATGGCTATTGGGCTTCCTATCAAGCACTTTGAGAGCCTGTTTGCAGACAGACTGAATGGGTTTTAATGTTTTACAGCAAGCTTGGGCCCAACTAGTCAAGCAGTATGTTAAGTGGGAGAGTATCATAGATTTGAAGTACAGTTTTGCTGCCTCTGTACAATTTCAAATTTGGTTATTTGAATTACCTTTTTCACCTGCTTTTTAATAGAGAGGTTGGAAACAAGTATGATGTCAAGGTACTTAAAATCAGATACCACCTGGAGCTTCTCCCCTGACACATAGACATCTGGCTCAGTAGCATCTGTTGCCCTCTTTGTGAAGAACATGCAGACAGTTTTTTTTCACATTGAGATGCAAACACGAGTCACTAAGCCACTTTGTAACCTGGACCATTACAGTAGTGAGTTCTTGTGCAGCTTGTTGTTTGCTCTTTGCATGCACATATATCACTGTATCATCTGCATACATATGAACTTCAGACCCAGTACAGACAGAAGGCAGATCATTAATGTACAGGCTGAACAGGAGGGGTCCCAGTATTGACCCTTGGGGCACGCCCACATCATAGCTAAGAGTTGGCGACAGCTCATTGCTCACTCTGACACACTGAGTTCTGCCTTCAAGATATGATTACATCCATCTCAAGGCATCGGGGGAAAAGTTGAACGTGGACAATTTTGTGATGAGAATCTCATGGTTAACAGTATCAAAAGCCTTCCTTAGGTCCAGAAACACAGCCCCAAGAACACCCCCTTTGTCCATCTTGGACTTCACATTTTCCAGAAGAAAGCAGTTGGCCGTTTCTGTGGAGTGTTTCGCTCTGAAGCTAAACTGCATGGAGTGTAATGTGAAGGGGCTGTTGTTGAGCTGTGTAATCAGTTGGTCTGCAACACACTTTTCAACAACCTTCGACACCACAGGTAGTGTACTAATGGGCCTGTAGTTACTCATGTCAGCAGGGACAACCGATTTATTATGGCCGACTTCCATACCGTAGGAAACACCCCCAGACCAATAGATGTGTTGGTGACCTTAGTAATGGGGCCAATGAGGGACTCTTTGTAGTTTTTAAGAAAGGTAGTCCAGCCCCAACACATCTTTGGCTTTAGAGTTCTGTAGTGAGCTAGTCACCTTGTTCACCTTTGACTCAGAAACCTCCCTTATGATGAAGACAGGTTGAGCATCATTCACTAGCACTGAGCCCAAGAAACCAGTGGAGGGGTTCTGTATCAATACCCTGACAGAGTCAATAAAGTAGGAATTAAAGGCTATATCTCATTGGTCTATTATATGGACAACATCATACTGTCTCCCCTTCTCATTGGTCTGTTATAAAGACTTTTTCATAGATTTTCAGTGTCTCCCTTTCTCATAGGTCTATTATATAGACAACATCATAGTCTCTCCACTTCTCATGGGTCTATTATACAGACAACATCTTATCTACCAACATAGACAGGGCTCTAACTCATCTAGCTCCACAATGAAATAGGGTGCAGGTCAGGCAGCAGGCTGTTAGCTAGCCTGCCAGCTTAGTGGAGTCTGCCACTAGCACAGTCAGTGTAGTCAGCTCAGCTATCCCCATTGAGACCGTGTCTGTGCCTCAACCTAGGTTGAGCAAAACTAAACATGGCGGTGTTCACCTTAGCAATCTCACTAGAATAAAGACCTCCTCCATTCCTGTCATTACTGAAAGAGATCGTGATACCTCACATCTCAAAATAGGGTTACTTAATGTTAGATCCCTCACTTCAAAGGCAGTTATAGTCAATGAGCTAATCACTGATCATAATCTTGATGTGATTGGCCTGACTGAAACATGGCTTAAGCCTGATGAATTCACTGTGTTAAATGAGGCCTCACCTCCTGGTTACACTAGTGACCATATCCCCCGTGCATCCCGCAAATGCAGAGTTGTTGCTAACATTTACGATAGCAAATTTCAATTTACAAAAAAAAAGAAACGTTTTTGTCTTCTGAACTTCTAGTCATGAAATCTATGCAGCCTCCTCAATCACTTTTTATAGCTACTGTTTACAGGCCTCCTGGGCCATATACAGTGTCATGATATTACCCTCTTTGGATACAGCAAGTACCATTCCCCAATCACTGTCTCCTACAACTAGGCTGCTGTGGTCAGAGAGGTCATAAATTCCTGGAGGAGATTATCTCCTCATAGCCACAGTATAGAGACAGAGAGAATTTTCACAGAGAACAAAGGACTTGAGGTCCGAACAACATTTATGTTCTGGAGAAAGTATAAAAGATCGGTGAAGAATCCAGCTACGAACTGGTCCGTTTGGTGCAATTTTGTGGGGCTCATGGGTGACGGTGCAGCCACATTACCATAACGCTGTTTATATAATAGCCTTAGATATGAGGTTTACATCTAATTGTTGTATAAGATGAATGAGGATGATACTGTTTGTAAAATTGTGTAATGTGATTTTGAACTTTTTAATGAAGGAAACTAAATCGGAGGACTGCCCATGAGCCCAGTTAGGGTCTGGCATCCTGGGACAAGCCCTTTTCTGCAATTCCACATAAAACCCCACCTTGAGAATTTTTCAACAGACCATGTTTCTCTCCATTACGAGAGGACAAAGGTTGCAGACCAGCTAGCTTACCTCGATAACGAGAGGGCCAAGGTTTGAGACCAGACTGCGGAATCTTTTAACCATCCCATGTGGTTAATGTGATAATGTGATACAGACAGAATAAGAACAAGTCTTTGATAGTAATTGAACGCGAAGAACGACAACCGCCGAAACATCTATCCATAATGACATGAATGAATGTCACTCTGAACTATCCATTCTAACCACGACAAAGAGAGATGGACAATTCTACAAAAGAAACAAATTTTTCAGCAGAGATCCCGACAGCACAGAGTGTAAATATATATATTGATTGCAATTGTTCACGAATGAGTGAGCGTTCATGTGCAAAGGATTAGCATTTCAATTGTTATAATTAACAACTGTGTGTTGTCTTATCTCAGTCGACCCCCACTTCCCTTTTGTCTAATAAGCCGCAATGCCGGTTTAGCCCACCAGGGCACATTCCCCTATAATTTCTTGTAACCATATTTACTTTGTTTGTTTGCGTGTGCACTTCTGTTATTGTTTAGTTAGTTAATAAATAAATGATTTAAGACAATTGATGTAGGGATGACTCATAGTGAAGACCGGGTTCGTGCAGATAACCAACCAGCTCTGCATCTGTCCTCGTGCTCCTAGACCTTAGTGCTGCTCTTGATACCATTTTAACCATCTAAACTCTTAGACTATCACCACATTCTTTTGGAGGGATTGGAAACCCAAATTGATCTACATGGACAAGTTCTGGCCTGGTTTAAATCTTATCTGTCGGAAATATATCAGTTTGTCTCTGTGAATGGTTTGTCCTCTGACAAATTAACTGTAAATTTCGGTGTTCCTCAAGGTTCCGTTTTAGGATCACTATTGTTTTCACTATATATTTTACCTCTTGGGGATGTCATTCGAAAACATAATGTTAACTTTCACTGCTATGCGGATGACACACAGCTGTGCATTTCGATGAAACATGGTGAAGCGCCAAAATTGCCCTCGCTAGAAGCCTGTGTTTCAAACATAAGGAAGTAGATGGCTGCAAACGTTCTACTTTTAAACTCGGACAAAAGAGAGATGCTTGTTCTAGGTCCCAAGAAACAGAGAGATCTTCTGTTGAATCTGACAATTAATCTTGATGGTTGTACAGTGGTCTCAAATAAAACTGTGAAGGACCTCGGCGTTACTCTGGACCCTGATCTCTCTTTTGACGAACATATCAAGACTGTTTCAAGGACAGCTTTTTCCATCTACATAATATTGCAAAAATCAGAAACTTTATGTCCAAAAATGATGCAGAAAAATTTATCCATGCTTTTGTTACTTCTAGGTTAGACTGCAATGCTCTATTTTCCGGCTACCCGGATAAAGCACTAAAAACACTTCAGTTAGTGCTAAATACGGCTGCTAGAATCCTGACTAGAACCAAAAAATGTGATCATATTACTCCAGTGCTAGCCTCCCTACACTGGCTTCCTGTTAAGGCAAGGGCTGATTTCAAGGTTTTACTGCTAACCTACAAACCATTACATGGGCTTGCTCCTACCTATCTCTCCTGCCGTACATACCTACACGTACACTATGGTCACAAGACGCAGGCCTCCTAATTGTCCCTAGAATTTCTAAGCAAACCGCTGGAGGCAGGGCTTTCTACTATAGAGCTCCATTTTTATGGAATGGCTACCCATGTAAGAGATGCAGACTCGGTCTCAACCTTTAAGTCTTTACTGAAGACTCATCTCTTCAGTGGGTTATATGATTGAGTGTAGTCTGGCCCAGGAGTGCGAAGGTGAACGGAAAGGCTCTGGAGCAACGAACCGCCCTTGCTGTCTCTGCCTGGCCGGTTCTCATCTCTCCACTAGGATTCTCTGCCTCTAACCGTATTACAGGGGCTGAGTTAACGGCTTACTGGTGCTCTTCCATTCCGTCCCTATGAGGGGTGCATCACTTTAGTGGGTTGAGTCACTGACGTGATCTTCCTGTCTGGGTTGGGGCCTCCCCTTGGGTTGTGCCGTGACGGAGATCTTTGTGGGCTATACTCGGCCTTGTCTCAGGATGGTAAGTTGGTGGTTGAAGTTATCCCTCTAGTGGTGTGGGGGCTGTGCTTTGGCAAAGTGGGTGGGGTTATATCCTTCCTGTTTTGCCCTGTCCGGGGGTATCATCGGATGGGGCCACAGTGTCTCCTGACCCCTCCTGTCTCAGCCTCCAGTATTTATGCTGCAGTAGTTTATGTGTCGGGGGGCTAGGGTCAGTCTGTTATATCTGGAGTACTTCTCCTGTATTATCCGGTGTCCTGTGTGAATTTAAGCATGCTCTCTCTAATTCTCTCTTTCCCTCTTTCTTTCTCTCTCTCGGAGGACCTGAGCCCTAGGACCATGCCTCAGGACTACCTGGAATGATGACTCCTTGCTGTCCCCAGTCCACCTGCCCGTGCTGCTGCTCCAGTTTCAACTGTTCTGCCAGCGGCTATGGAACCCTGACCTGTTCACCGGACATGCTACCTGTCCCAGACCTGCTGTTTTCAACTCTCTAGAGACAGCAGGAGTGGTAGAGATACTCTTAATGATCGGCTATGAAAAGCCAACTGACATTTACTCCTGAGGTGCTGATTTGTTACACCCTCAACAACTACTGTAATTTTTATTATTTGTCCATGATGGTCATTTTTGAACATCTTGGCCATGTTCTGTTATAATCTCCACCCAGCACAGCCTGAAGAGGACTGGCCACCCCTCATAGCCGAGTTCCTCTCTAGGTTTCTTCCTAGGTTTTGAACTTTCTAGGGAGTTTTTCCTAGCCATCGAACTTCTACACATGCATTGCTTGCTGTTTGGGGTTTTAGGCTGGGTTTCTGAACAGCATTCATTTCACATTTTCCATAAGTGTTTCATTTCAAATGGTATCAAGAATATGCAAGAATATCCTTGCTTCAGGTCCTGAGCTACAGGCAGTTAGATTTGGGGATGACATTTTAGGCAAAAATTGAAAAAGCTGGGAAAAAACATAAAACCTTTGGACAAAGGAACTCAATGACATACAGTGGGGCAAAACAATATTTAGTCAGCCACCAATTGTGCAAGTTCCCACTTAAAAATATGAGAGAGGCCTGTAATTTTCATCTTAGGTACACTTTTTAATTTAATGAATTTATTTGCTGCGGAGGGCAGCCCTCCTCCCCTCCTTCCCTCCTCCCCTCAGCAGACTAAATACTTTTTTGCCACACTGTATATTACCTATGAGGAGGGTATAAAGTCCCTATCTGACTCTGCAGGTAGAGTGTTTGGCTCTGTTGGTAGTAAATAGAACATCTCTAAAGACCTTGGCTGTTGTACATATTCACAGCTCTATAATTCATGTGTTTGTCCTGTGCTGAACTATGCTGCTGGAATCTGGGGTTGTAAAGAAGCCAAAACAGGGCTAATTATATTCAAAACAGAGCCATAAAATGTTCCCTTAGAGTGTATAAGCTTTCCCCAAGCCTTGCTATTCAAGGAGACATGGGTTGGAGTCCAGTGAAATATGACAGAGATGTGAAATGATTAGGTTATGGAACCGTGTTAACGATGTGCCAGAGGACAGAATAACAAACAAGGTTTTGGACAAAGGAACTCAATTACATATTTAAGGCATCTGATCTACATCTCATATTTAGAAACAAGTTATGATGCAATGTCAATATGATCAAACACAAGTTAACCCGTAGTTAAATAAAAGGTTAAAAAAATCATTTACAAAAATGTTAGAGAACCGGGATACTGCAGAGATGAAGACAAGTGGCTATGTACAGTCTCTGATTTAGGGGAGGTAGAGAATGAACTGCACTTTTTATTTTATTCAAACCTAGTTTGAAAATATGCTACCACAAAAAAACAGAACTATTCTACAGAAGTGCTGAAGATTAACTAGAAAATATTCAGAAAATAAGTGTTGCTGGTTGCATATTTTATTTCCAAAGCTTGGAAGACACAACAAGATAAGTTGTATACTGAAATGTTTTTGTTTTGCGTTTCAATTGTTTTAATTACAGTAGGAATGCAATTGATATGTGCGTATATAGGTACAGTGCAATGGAAAAGTATTCAGACCCCTTAACTTTTTCCACATTTTGTTACATTCCAGCCTTATTGTAGGTAAGTGTATGAAAATACAAGACACAATGCTGTCTCTGAGCTCTACGGACAATTCCTTCGTCCTCAGGACTTGGTTTTTGCTCTGACATGCACTGTCAACTGTGGGACCTTATATAGAGAGGTGTGTACCTTTCCAAATCATGTCCAGTCATTTGAATTTACCCCAGGTAGACTCCAATCAAGTTGTAGAAACATCTCAAGGATGATCAATGGAAACAGGATCCACCTGAGCTCAATTTCGAGTCACATAGCAAAGGGTCTGAGTACTTATATATGTAAATAAGTTGTTTAGTTTTTTTTTAAATGTCATATATTTGCAAAAAATTCTAAAAGCCTGTTTTCTAAGGCACTGTAAGTGTGATCATTTTATTTGGATACAACAAATACGGTGTCTGGTTATCATGAAGATACATGACACAATGTTAAAATCAATCAATCATATATGTCCTACCTAAGTCTTTATTGTACTAATTCCACCACAGCTTTTACATGTTTACTCTCTTGTGTAGTTGTAATATGCTTTAACTTCCAGCGATTGTCTTTAAAAAGAAAATGCCACTAGGTGGAGCCATTGACCACAGTACCTTTTACCCAGTTAACCGACATGTATTGACAGGCACACCTCTCTTTGACGCTACCAGTTGAAGAGTCCTTGCTAATTGACTTCCCTTATCGCTATGTACCTGTCCATTCAGTCTGTGTCATTGTTTACTTTATCATTTTTTTACCCCCGATTTCATGATTACAATCTTGTCTCATCGCTGCAACTCCCCAACGGGCTCGGGAGGCGAAGATCGAGTCAAGCGTCCTCCAAAACATGACCTGCCAAACCACGCTTCTTAATACCCGCCCAGGAAGCCAGCTACACGATTGTGTCCGAGGAAAGACCATTCAACTGACTACCGGAGTCAGCCTGCAGGCGCCCGGCCCCCACAAGGAGTCGCAAGAGCACAACGAGACAAATAAAACACGCTGGCCAACTCCTCTCCTAACCCAGACGACGCTGGGCCAATTGTGCAGACATATGGGACTCCTAGTCACGGCTGCAACAATGCAATGCAGTTCCTTAGACCGCTGTGCCACTCGGGAGGCCCTGGGTCATTTTGAAGATGCCCGAAAAGTACATTTAAATAACCAAACGATTTGGGAATTTTTTTTATAAATATCAAATAATTATGTCAGAAATGTGTAATTTAAAATCACAAAAAAAATCTATAATCCTACAAAAATGCCTTAGAATGTCACATCAATGTCACATTAACAGTTTGGTGTAAGGCGAAGGCCTAATAAACATGTTACAAATGTAGCAATTGTAAAGAAAAAACATATGAAACCTTTAACTGGGTTAAATCAAGGTCACAACAAATCTACTTTGAAACAAAAGTATCCACCTCACACACATGGTTATGGGCTTAAAAAAAGAAGACACCTGTACCATGTCAGATATATAGAGTTGAAATGTATTACATTTTGAGTTTGCATCCCAATATTAACCTTCATATACATCACAGAAGACTGAAATATAACTGTTTGACACAGAAACACCGGATTTTCTATGTCAATTAAATAAATATGAAATTATGAAAAATAATTATGACATTCCACCCATGAGGCCACTAGAGGGTGATTTGGTCATTAGACTGCAGGAAATGTCTTCATACCAACTTGTTTACCAGTCATTCTGCATTCTGGCAGCTACTTACTAAACCCCACTAAAAATAAATACATCATTTCATTTACAGATTCAATGCTTTGCACCCCAAAAATATTGGAATTCAGGAATATAGAATGCAAGGATGTTAATTACATATTGACATTTAAATGACTTAAATTGACTATGTACGATTATTTTTGCTATACCTTTGAAACTCACTCACTGTGAAATTGGAAAAACATGTTGATTGTAGTCTGTCATTTACTAGCTCTCAATAAAAGTACAATTTATGGCTTATTCATTGACAGTTCCAAAAAAGATATGAAAGTGTTGGGGAAGTTACTTTGAAAATATAAACTCAGCAGAAAAAGAAACGTCCTCTCACAGTCAACTGCGTTTATTTTCAGCAAACGTAACGTGTAAATATTTGTATGAACATAGCATTCAACAACTGAGACATAAACTGAACAAGTTCCACAGACATGTGACTAACAGAAATGGAATAGTGTCCCTGAACAAAGGGGGTCAAAAGTAACAGTCAGTATCTGGTGTGGCCACCAGCTGCATTAAATATTCCAGTGCATCTCCTCCTCATGGACTGCACCAGATTTGCCAGTTCTTGCTGTGAGATGTTACCCCACTCTTCCACTAAGCCACCTTCAAGTTTCCGGACATTTCTGGGGGGAATGGCCCTAGGTCTCACCCTCCGATCCAACAGGTCCCAGATGTGCTCAATGGGAGATCCGGGCTCTTCGCTGGCCTTGGCAGAACACTGACATTCCCATCTTGCAGGAAATCACACACAGAACGAGCAGTATGGCTGGTGGCATTGTCATGCTGGGTGAGAACCTGGAGGTGGGTTTTGGGCCATTGACCAAGGAGAGTGATGAAGTGCTGCATCAGATGACCTAGCCTCCACAATCACCTGACCTCAAACCAATTGAGTTGGTTTGGGATCAGTTGAACTGCAGAATGAAGGAAAAGCAGCCAACAAGTGGTCAGCATATGTGGGAACTCCTTCAAGACTGTTGGAAAAGCATTCCTCATGAAGCTGGTTGAGAGAATGCCAAGAGTGTGCAAAGCTGTCATCAAAGCAAAGGATGGCTATTTTGAAGAATCTTACTACATGATTCCATATGTGTTGTTTCATAGTTTTGATGACTTCACTATTATTCTACAATGTAGAAAATAGTAAAAATAAAGAAAACCCCTGGATGAGTAGGTGTGTCCAAACTGTTGACTGGTACTGTGTATGGAATGTGGATTGGAAATATGATCTGTACATTAATTAATAACCACAGCTTTAATATGTAAAATAGTTTTACTAAATCAAAGCAATTCAAAAAATAATAAAAGGTGACAGCTTAAAATAAAACAAAATATAAAAATGTCTGAAAAATGAAACATATATCTTGATGACAGCTTACATAACTATTGTCCCCGCTGAGACAATACATGTTAGTATCTTCTTTGGCAGTGATCACAGCTGTGATTCTTTTTGGGTATGAACTTTACACACCTGGATTGCAAAATATTTGCACATTATTCTTTAAAGAATTATTCAAGCTCTGTCAAATTGGTTGTTGATCGTTGCTAGAAAGCCATTTACAAGTCTTGCCATAGATTTTCAAGCTGATATAAGTCAAAATTGTAACTAGGCCACTCAGGAATATTCAACGTTGTCTTGGTAAGCAACATCAGTGTGGATTTGGCCTTGTATTTTAAGTTATAGTCCGGCTGAAAGGTGAATTCATCTCCCGATGTCTGTTGGAAAGAAGATTGAACCAGATTTTCCTCTATAATTTTGCTTAGCTGTATTCCATTTCTTTGTATCCTAAAAAACTCCTTAGTACTTGCCCATGACAAGCATACCCATAACATGATGCAGCCACCACCATTCGGTTTTGCCCTTAAGACCCTCACAAACCTTTACAGATGCACAATTGAGAGCATCCTGTCGGGCTGTATCACCACTTGGTACAGGGCTCTCCAGAGGGTGGTGCGGTCTACCCAACGCATCACCGGGGGCACACTGCCTGCCCTCCAGGACACCTACAGCACCCGATGTAACAGGAAGGCCAAAAATATCATCAATGACATCAACCACACGAGCCACAGCCTGTTCACCCCGCTATCATCCAGAAGGCGAGGTCAGTACAGCTGCATCAAAGCTGAGACAGAAAGACTGGAAAACAGCTTCTATCTCAAGGCCATCAGACTGTTAAATAGCTACCACTAGCCGGCTACCACCTGGTTACTCTACCTTGCACTGTTGCCCCATATACATAGACATGGAATCACTGGCCACTTTAATAATGGAACACTAGTCACTTTAATAACATTCACACACTGCTTTACTCATCTCATATGTATGTACTGTATTCTATTCTACTGTATTTTAGTCAATGCTTTACTCATCTCATATGTATATACTGTATTCTATTCTACTGTATTTACTAACTAGTCACTTTAATAATGTTTACACACTGCTTTACTCATCTCATATGTATGTACTGTATGCTATTCTACTGTATTTTAGTCTATGCTTTACTCATCTCATAAGTATATACTGTATTCTATTCTACTGTATTTTAGTCTATGCTTTACTCATCTCATATGTATATACTGTATTCTATTCTACTGTATTTTAGTCTATGCTTTACTCATCTCATATGTATATACTGTATTCTATTCTACTGCATTATAGTCTATGCTTTACTCATCTCATATGTATATCCTGTATTCTTTTCTACTGTATTTTAGTCAATGCCACTCCAACATTGCACGTCCTGATATTTACAGTTGAAGTCGGAAGTTTACATACACTTAGGTAGGAGTCATTAAAACTCGTTTTTCAACCACTCCACAAATTTCTTGTTAACAAACTATAGTTTTAGCAAGTTGGTTAGGACATCTATTTTGTGCATGACACAAGTCATTTTTCCAACAATTGTTTACAGATTATTTCACTTATAATTCACTGTATCACAATTCCAGTGGGTCAGAAGTTTACATACACTAAGTTGACTGTGCCTTTAAACAGCTTGGAAATTGCAGAAAATGATGTAATGGCTTTTAGAAGCTTCTGATAGGCTAATTGACATAATTTGAGTCATTTGGAGGTGTACCTGTGGATATATTTCAAGGCCTACCTTCAAACTCAGTGCCTCTTAGCTTGCCATCGTGGGAAAATCAAAAGAAATCAGCTAACACCTCAGAAAAAACATTGTAGACCTTCACAAGTCTTGTTCATCCTTGGGAGCAATTTCCAAATGCCTGAAGGTACCACGTTCATCTGTACAAACAATAGTACGCAAGTATAAACACCATGGGACCACGCATCCGTCATACCGCTCAGGAAAGAGACGTGTTCTGTCTCCTAGAGATGAAAGTACTTTGGTGCGAAAAGTGCAAATCAATCCCAGAACAACAGCAAAGGACCTTGTGAAGATGCTGGAGGAAACAGGTACACAAGTATCCATATCCACAGGAAAACGAGTCCTATATCGACATAACCTGAAAGGCCATTCAGCAAGGAAGAAGCCTCTGCTCCAAAACCGCCATAAAAAATCCAGACCACGGTTTGCAACTACACATGGGGACAACGATTGTACTTTTTGGAGAAATATTTCTTAATTGCGTTCTTTTACTTTTAGATGTGTGTGTATTGTTGTGAATTGTTAGATACTACTGCACTGTCGGAGCCAGGAACAGAAGCCTGCAGTGACACCTGCTAGGCCAATGTGTTTTAATTATTTCATTTGACCATGCTTGAAAATATGAAGAGTCGTACTCAGAGTGATACTCAGTGATGAGTCGTACTCAGTGATGTGTTGTGTTCGATTTGCCCCAAACATAACCCTTTGTATTCAGGACAAAAAGCTAATTCCTCTGCCACATTTTTTGCAGTTTTAATTTAGTGCCTTGTTTTGGAATATGTTGATTCTGTACAGGCTCCCTTCTTTTCACTCTGTAAATTAGGTTAGTATTATGGATTAACTTTGGATTAACTTTGTTGTTGATCCATTCTCAGTATACACATATCACATTAATCTCTGTAACTATTTTAAAGTCAACATTGGTCTCATGGTGAAATACCGGAGTGGTTTTCTTCCTCTTCGGCAACTGAGTTGGGAAGGATGCCTGTGTCTTTGTAGTGACTGGGTGTATTGATACACCATCCAAAGTGTAGTTAATAACTTCAACATGCTCAAAGGATGTTCAAATGTCTGCTTCTTTTTTTACCCATCTACCAATAGGTGCCCTTCTTTGTGAGGCATTGGAAAACCTTCCTGGTCTTTGTGGTTGAATCTGTGCATGAAATTCACTAGTCGATTGAGGGACCTTACAGATAATTGTATGTGTGGGGTACAAACATGTTCAAACATCATGTTAAACATTATTGTTGCACACAGTGAGTACATGCAACTTATGTGACTTGTTAAGCAAATGTTTACTCCTGAACTTATTTAGGGTTCAATTACAAAGGGGTTGAATACTTATTGACTCAAGACATTTTAACTTTTTATTTTTATCAATTTACAAACATTATTCCAATTTAACATTATGGGGTATTGTGTGTAGGCCAGTGACATAAAATCTTAATCTAATACATTTTTATTTCAGGCTGAAGCACAACAAAATGTGGAAAAACTCAAGGGGTGTGAAAACTTTCTGAAGGCACCATCAGCAATGTTATATATTTCTCTTCCCAAAAAGAGATCTAGTAGTATTTGTATCAAACTGTTTTGATAGGCACTTCCTGTTATTCATACTTTAATATCTAATGTCAATGTGATAGACCAGGGTTCACCAACTGGCGGTATGCTGCTGAGTCTAGTTGATGATCCTGTGACAGAGTTAAAGTCAGAGGTGTGGTAGGGTCAGGATCAGAGGTGTGGTAGGGTCAGGATCAGAGGTGTGGTAGGGTCATAGTGGTGGTAGGGTCAGAGGTGTTGTAGGGTCAGAGTGGTGGTAGGGTCAGGGGTGTGGTAGGGTCAGGATCAGAGGTGTGGTAGGGTCAGAGGTATGGTAGGGTCAGAGGTGTTGTAGGGTCAGAGGTGTGGTAGGGTCAGAGGTGTGGTAGGGTCAGGATCAGAGGAGTGGTAGGGTCAGAGTTGTGGTAGTCAGAGGTATGGTAGAGTCAGAGGTATGGTAGAGTCAGAGGTGTGGTAGAGTCAGAGGTTTGGTAGAGGTGTGACGTGGTAGGGCCAGAGGTGTCTCTCCACCAAACTCTCCTGCCGTCTCAATGGTCTTGTAGTGTTCTTCTGGAAGGTTCCTCAGTCGTTCAGCAGCCTGAGGATGGAACACACAGAGAGTAGAGTCACAGTAAAGTACAACAGAGACAGTTGAAGATGAACTAAAGTCATAATGTACTGTGGCAGACCAGGGGGTTGGGTCAAGACGTTTACACAGATCAGACACGGACAGAGTATGATTAGCTCGGTTTCAAGGGTGTTTATTAAATAATAAATCAAAAGAAAAGGATAGTTCTCCCCCATGAGACCCTCTCCGGGATACCGTCTTCTGGGCTCCGGGTCTTGCTGTACTCCCTCGTCTTAGCCCCTGGCACCGTCTCCAACTACACGGAAGTCACCTTAATTTCCCCAGTCCTCTATTGTGTGTTGCCCTTCTGTCAGCTTTATGGGGCTTGTACAGCTGGTGAGCAATCAGCCCTTGATTACTCACCAACTCCCCCATCAGCTCCAATTAGTACTGGGCGGAGAGCCCGTCGAGATCTGGCACGTCCAGCAGATGGAGCCATCGCCTCGTGATGTATACTCCGTCTGTCACCAGGCCTTGATGAGTCTCCCCCTGGTGGCTGACCTGCTGTATGCCCCCCCCCCCCCCCTAGCTTTGTCGGGAAGGGGACTGTCGTCCGTGCGACGTATGTCTCCCTTCTCAATAGGGCATCCGCGTTTCCATGCTTCCTCCTGACCTGACCTGTGCACAACAGAAAAAGAGAAGCATTGAAGGGACAAGAACCACCTGGTGACCTGATCGTTTGTGTCCTTTCCCCTGGCCATCCAAACCAGGGGAGAATGGTCCGTGACCAGGCTGAAGTGGGTACCTAACAGGTAATACTTGAGAGTGTTTAGCGCCCACTTCACCGCTAGACACTCTTTCTCCACAATGGAGTACTTTTCTCTCTAGGAACCAGCTTTCTGCTGATGTACATGAAGGGGTGCTCCTCCTCATCGTGTATCTGGGACAGAACGGCGCCTAGTTCCGTATTACACGCATCCGTCTGGACCACCATCAGCACCTGGAAATCGGGCGTTAAGAGAATCGGATGGGAGCACAGCGCTTCCTTCAGACGGCTGAGTGCCGCTTCTGTCTCGTTCGTCCATTTCACTCTTTTCGGGAGGCGGGGCCTGGTTAGATCGGTGAGGGGGGAAGCTATAGCCGCAAAGTTGGGGATAAATCGGCTATAGTATCTTGCCAGTCCCAGGAAGGACTTGACCCGTGTCTTGGTGCGTGGAACGGGTCAGTCACGCACAGCGTGAACCTTCCTCTCCTGGGGCTTGACGTTCCCCTGTCCGATTAAATACCCCAGGTACTCCACCTCCTCGAAACCTAGTTTGCATTTCTTGGGGTCCGCTGTCAACCAGGCTTTTCTGACCGCGTCCAGCACCACCTGGAGGCGCGTCAGATGCTCTTCCCAACCTTGGCTGTGGATGATGATGTCAACTAAATAGGCCGCTGCGTACTGCTGGTGTGGTCGAAGTACTTTGTTCATCAGCCGTTGGAATGTGGGCGGGGCTCCGTGGAAACCGAACGGGAGCACCCGGTACTGATACAACCCGTCTGGTGTCGAAATCGCCGTCTTCTACCGGGAGGAGGCTGCCAACGGTACCTGCCAATATCCTTTGGTCAGGTCAAGGGTGCTGATGTACCGGGCCTTTCCCAATTGGTCGATGAGCTCGTCCCCCCTCTGCATGGGATATGCATTGAACAAGCTGATGTCGTTCACCCCCCGGAAATAGTTACAGAAGCGGAGGCTCCCGTCCAATTTGGGCACCAACACGATGGGGCTGCACCATGTACTGTGGTACTCTTCAACGACACCCATCCTCAGCATAGCCTCCACGTCCTGTTTCACGGCCTTTCTTCGGGTCTCCGGAATCCGATATGGCCTCTTTCTTACCGTTTCGCGGGGAACGGATGTGGTGTTCAATGAGGCTCGTGCGGCCCGGCTTCTTGGAGAACACCGCCGTGTTCCGATCAACAAGTTCCCTGAGCCCTTGCTTCTGGGCCGGCTCGAGGTCCTCATTGTTCGGGACCACCACTGGTCCCGTTGGCGTCCTGGGTCCCGACCATAACATGGCCAAGGCTGTCCTCTCATGCCACTTCTTCAACAGGTTCCCGTGGTAAATCTGTTGAAGTTTCCATCTCCCCGGTTGTCGTATGCGGTAATTGACATTGATCTTCTCGACCACATCGTATGGTCCGTGCCATGTTGCCAGGAACTTACTTCTGGCCGTGGGGATTAAGACCAGCACCCTGTCTCCCACCTGGGAATTCTCGCATATTGGGCCTTCTCCATATGTTTCCTCACGATGGGCCATATGGCTGTCATCCACTTCCTCATCGTCTCCACGTGCTCTACCACGCTGCGTAAGGGGGTCGTTTGAGCTTCCCACACCTTCTTTGCGAGGTCTAGTAGGCCTGCGTGGCCTCCTCCCGTAGAGAAGTTCGAACGGGGAAAACTCAGTGGAGGATTGGGGTACTTCTCGGATTGAGAACATTAGGTGGGGTAGTAGCTGGTCCCAGTTCTTCAATCCTGCTCGATGACCTTCCGCAGCATCTGTTTTAGCGTTTAAAGAGCTCGACGAGCCCATCCATCTGCGGGTGAAAAACGGAGGTCCGGATCTGCTTGATCTGCAGGAGGGCACACAACTCTTTCATCAGTCGGGACATAAACTCCGTACCTTGGTCTGTCAAGATCTCGGGCACCCCGATGATCGGTAGGGACACCAATGGGCTTCGGAAGTGAGCTTTCGGGGCTGTGAGTTGACACTCCGGACAGCTGCGACAGTAGTCTTCCACTGCCCTCCCCATCCCGGGCCAGTGGAACCTGGCGGCGAGCCGTTCCCAGGTCTTCTCCATTCCCAGGTGCACCCCCAACAGGTGGGTGTGGGCCAGCTGAAGAACGGTTCCCACGTACCGTCGGGGCAGAAACAATACCTCTCGAAGTTCCCCGTGTTGGCGTCACACCTGATACAAAAGGTTATTCTTGATTTTGAAATGGGGGTATCGCCAGTCACTCACCCACGGAAGTAGCAGTCCATCCACCGCTATCACTTGGGCTGCGGTGGCTTTCATGTTCGGATCCTCCCACTGGGCCGTCCTGAATTTTCCCCTCAGTTGGCCCCCAGCGGGGTCTCGACTGGCCCCTCGAAATCGAGGAGGATGGGATCCTCCTCCAGGGGTTCCCTAGGGGGTTCGGGTTCCGGCGCCCCCTCCGACTCCGGAGCCGTAGACCAATGCTGGTTAACCGGTTGCTTCCGGGCCGCACAGGCTTTTGGTCGTCCCCGCTCTCTTCTTCGGCTGGCTCGTACCTTCTTCCTCAACTCGTGCCCCCATAGGGCCGCGAACAGCGGACAATCCCGTCCCACTAGGAGAGGTACCGGAAGCTCTGGTACTGCACCCACCGTCATCTGGCAGCTCCCTTGTGGCGTCACGATGGTGGTCCATACAGTTGGATACCGCTTTGTGTCACCATGAACACAGGAAATGGACATCTCCCTACCCCTTTCGGTCTCCTGGTTCAGCAGGCTCGTGGTTACGAGCGTAACCATACTTCCGGAGTCCAATAGCGCTTCCGTGTTGTGTCCGCCAACCATGGACCATGGGTGCAGTTGATTCGGGGTGAGCCCAAAAGGAGGTGACATAGTTCACAGTGTGACCCACCTCACCGCCGGGGCTAGCTGATGGCATTGCCTCCTCTTGAGCCGGGGATTTCCAGGCAATGTGCCCCCGGGCGCCACACTCAAAACACCTCCATGTACCTGGGGTTGTCGGGGACTGGTCGGCCCTACCCCAGCCGTTTCTCCACGGGTTTGGGGTCCTTTTGCCCTGATGGCTGTCGGTTCGGGGTACACCACAGTGGGGCTGTCCTTCCGTCCCCTTGGGCGAGTCGTTGACTCATCCCGGCTCCCACTCAGCAGGGCCTGCGTGTTATGATGCGTCTCCGCTGCTTCCAGGAGGCCCTCCAAGGTCTGGGGCGGGCATAGACTCGCTGCCTTCTTCATGTCGTAGGGTAGCGATCCAGGACCACTTTGTCGAGGATGGATAGGGTGGATACGTCAGTTAGGAGCCATGCCCTGGTGACGCACAGTAGGTCGCTCATCTGTGCTCGGGGGGATGCGTCGGCTACGAACCTCCAGTCGTGGAACCATTGAGCCCAATGGGCCAGGCTGTACCCGTAGAGGCTGAGTATCACCCGTTTGTGTAATTAGCCGCCTGTTCGTCGTTCAGGTCCCTATACGCCTTTTGAGCATTCCCCAAGAGGAACGGGGCCAGCAGACTGGCCCACTTCGGCCTTGAGAGGTAGGTTTCGACGTCATCGTCTTCCGTTAGCTTGATTAAAAACTGGTTGGGATGTGATTCAGGAGACGCTTCTCCTTGCAGCTTCCGGATTTCCTCAACGAGGCGGACGTTTTGTAGTCTCTGTTCCTCCAGCGTTCATTCCTAAACCGCATGTTGTGCTTGTTGGGCCCGGACGAACTGAGCTATCAGCTCGTCCATGCTGATGCTGTGTAAACGTCAACCCTGATCTGACCACGTTGTCAGATTTCCCGCATTCTACACCACTTGTGGCAGACCAGGGGGTTGTGTCAAGACGTTTACACAGATCAGACATGGACAAAGTATGATTAGCTCGGTTTCAAGGGTGTTTATTAAATAATAAATCATAAGAAAAGGATAGTTCTCCCCCATGAGACCCTCTCCGGGATACCGTCTTCTGGGCTCCGGGTCTTGCTGTACTCCCTCGTCTTAGCCCCCGGCATCGTCTCCAACTACAAGGAAGTCACCTTAATTTCCCCAGTCCTCTCCTGTGTGTTGCCCTTCTGGCAGCTTTATTGGGTTTGTACAGCTGGTGAGCAATCAGCCCTTGATTACTCACAAACTCCCCCATCAGCCTCAATTAGTACTGGGCGGAGAGCCCGTCGAGACCTGGCACATCCAGCAGATGGAGCCATCGCCTCGTGATGTATACTCCGTCTGTCACCAGGCCTCGACGAGTCTCCCCCTGGTGGCTGACCTGCTGTACGCCACAGTACATTATGTCATCAGCAACGGTCATGTAGGAAACATTCAACAAGGGAATCCCTCCAATGTTTCATGACAGAGTGGGCCTCATTCTGACAACCCAGAAGAGACTGTATTACTGCCAATAGAGGCAGAAGCATTTACTAAACCTTTTACAGTGTGAATACAGGGTGTCTGCTGCATTCCAAGCTAACCCAGGGTTGTAGAGTAGTGAACTACAGTACATACTATATGTCTGCTGCGTTCCAAGCTAACCCAGGGTTGTAGAGTAGTGAACTACATACTGTATGTCTGCTGCAGTCCAAGCTAACCCAGGGTTGTAGAGTAGTGAACTACATACTGTATGTCTGCTGCAGTCCAAGCTAACCCAGGGTTGTAGAGTAGTGAACTACAGTACATACTGTATGTCTGCTGCAGTCCAAGCTAACCCAGGGTTGTAGAGTAGTGAACTACAGTACATACTGTATATCTGCTGCAGTCCAAGCTAACCCAGGGTTGTAGAGTAGTGAACTACATACTGTATGTCTGCTGCAGTCCAAGCTAACCCAGGGTTGTAGAGTAGTGAACTACAGTACATACTGTATGTCTGCTGCAGTCCAAGCTAACCCAGGGTTGTAGAGTAGTGAACTACATACTGTATGTCTGCTGCAGTCCAAGCTAACCCAGGGTTGTAGAGTAGTGAACTACATACTGTATGTCTGCTGCAGTCCAAGCTAACCCAGGGTTGTAGAGTAGTGAACTACATACTGTATGTCTGCTGCATTCCAAGCTAACCCAGGGTTGTAGAGTAGTGAACTACATACTGTATGTCTGCTGCATTCCAAGCTAACCCAGGGTTGTAGAGTAGTGAACTACAGTACATACTGTATGTCTGCTGCGTTCCAAGCTAACCCAGGGCTGTAGAGTAGTGAACTACAGTACATACTGTATGTATGCTGCAGTCCAAGCTAACCCAGGGTTGTAGAGTAGTGAACTACAGTACATACTGTATGTCTGCTGCAGTCCAAGCTAACCCAGGGTTGTAGAGTAGTGAACTACAGTACATACTGTATGTCTGCTGCAGTCCAAGCTAACCCAGGGTTGTAGAGTAGTGAACTATATACTGTATGTCTGCTGCAGTCCAAGCTAACCCAGGGTTGTAGAGTAGTGAACTACAGTACATACTGTATGTCTGCTGCAGTCCAAGCTAACCCAGGGTTGTAGAGGAGTGAACTACATACTGTATGTCTGCTGCAGTCCAAGCTAACCCAGGGTTGTAGAGTAGTGAACTACAGTACATACTGTATGTCTGCTGCAGTCCAAGCTAACCCAGGGTTGTAGAGTAGTGAACTACAGTACATACTGTATGTCTGCTGCAGTCCAAGCTAACCCAGGGTTGTAGAGGAGTGAACTACATACTGTATGTCCGCGTCATCTGTGGATATTTTGGGGTGGTATGCGAATTGGAGTGGGTCTAGGGTTTCTGGCAGGATGTTGTTGATGTTAGCCATGACCAACCTTTCAAAGCACTTAATGACTACCAACGTGAGTTCTACGGGGCAGTAATCATTTAGACAGGTTATTTAGACAGTTAACCTGTCTAAATGATTATATCGCCCCGTAGCACTCAAGTTGGTAGTCATTAAGTGCTTTGAAAGGTTGGTCATGGCTAACATCAACAACATCCTGTCAGAAACCCTAGACCCACTCCAATTCGCATACCACCCCAAAATATCCATAGTTTACTATTACAGACTACATTAGAGAGACATATTAGAGACACGTATTTCCCTCAGATTACACAGACCCACAAAGAATTTAAGAACAAATCCAAACTTGATAAAATCCCATATATTTTGGTTGAAATAACAGTATGCCACCACAGCAGCAAGGTGTGAGACCTGAAAAGGGACACCAGAGGATTGGAACAACCCTGTACATGTTTAATGACCAGATAAGAAGGATCATAATGCCGATGGAGGAGTCTATCAGAGTTACAGCCTGGACCCTCCCCCAGAGTTACAGCCTGGACCCTCCCCCAGAGTTACAGCCTGGACCCTCCCCCAGAGTTACAGCCTCGACCCTCCCTCAGAGTTACAGCCTGGACCCCCAGAGTTACAGCCTGGACCCTCCCTCAGAGTTACAGCCTGGACCCTCCCCCAGAGTTACAGCCTGGACCCTCCCTCAGAGTTACAGCCTGGACCCTCCCCCAGAGTTACAGCCTGGAACCTCCCCCAGAGTTACAGCCTGGACCCTCCCCCAGAGTTACAGCCTGGACCCTCCCCCAGAGTTACAGCCTCGACCCTCCCTCAGAGTTACAGCCTGGACCCTCCCCCAGAGTTACAGCCTGGACCCTCCCCCAGAGTTACAGCCTGGACCCTCCCCCAGAGTTACAGCCTGGACCCTCAGAGTTACAGCCTGGACCCTCAGAGTTACAGCCTGGACCCTCCCTCAGAGTTACAGCCTGGACCCTCCCTCAGAGTTACAGCCTGGACCCTCCCCCAGAGTTACAGCCTGGACCCTCCCTCAGAGTTACAGCCTGGACCCTCAGAGTTACAGCCTGGACCCCCAGAGTTACAGCCTGGACCCTCCCCCAGAGTTACAGCCTGGACCCTCCGTCAGAGTTACAGCCTGGACCCTCCCCCAGAGTTACAGCCTGGACCCTCCCTCAGAGTTACAGCCTGGACCCTCCCCCAGAGTTACAGCCTGGACCCTCCCTCAGAGTTACAGTCTGGACCCTCCCTCAGAGTTACAGTCTGGACCCTCCCTCAGAGTTACAGCCTGGACCCTCAGTCAGAGTCACAGCCTGGACCCCCAGAGTTATAGCCTGGACCCTCCCCCAGAGTTACAGCCTGGACCCTCCCCCAGAGTTACAGCCTGGACCCTCCCCCAGAGTTACAGCCTGGACCCTCCCTCAGAGTTACAGCCTGGACCCTCCCCCAGAGTTACAGCCTGGACCCTCCCCCAGAGTTACAGCCTAGACCCTCAGTCAGAGTTACAGCCTGGACCCTCAGAGTTACAGCCTGGACCCTCCCTCAGAGTTACAGCCTGGACCCTCAGTCAGAGTTACAGCCTGGACCCTCCCCCAGAGTTACAGCCTGGACCCTCCCCCAGAGTTACAGCCTGGACCCTCCCCCAGAGTTACAGCCTCGACCCTCCCTCAGAGTTACAGCCTGGACCCTCCCTCAGAGTTACAGCCTGGACCCTCCCTCAGAGTTACAGCCTGGACCCTCCCCCAGAGTTACAGCCTGGACCCTCAGTCAGAGTTACAGCCTGGAACCTCCCCCAGAGTTACAGCCTGGACCCTCCCTCAGAGTTACAGCCTGGACCCTCCCTCAGAGTTACAGCCTGGACCCTCCCCCAGAGTTACAGCCTGGACCCTCCCCCAGAGTTACAGCCTGGACCCTCCCCCAGAGTTACAGCCTGGAACCTCCCCCAGAGTTACAGCCTGGACCCTCAGTCAGAGTTACAGCCTCGACCCTCCCTCAGAGTTACAGCCTGGACCCTCCCCCAGAGTTACAGCCTGGACCCTCCCCCAGAGTTACAGCCTGGACCCTCCCCCAGAGTTACAGCCTGGACCCTCCCCCAGAGTTACAGCCTGGACCCTCCCCCAGAGTTACAGCCTGGACCCTCAGTCAGATTTACACAGTTGAGGTAGCTTGATAACTTTATTAGGAGCTGTGGTAAATAACATGGACACATAGGAATACTTTAGCTAATTACTAAATGTTTTAGACAGATGAAGATCTGTGCTTATATATAGCATATGTTGCAGTAATACTGTTTCCCAAATGTATTACCTGTTCAGGTGTAAGGTCTCTCTGTTCCTGTGCCAGCATTTCATATCCCACCATGAACTTGCGTACGCCGGCAGATCGGAGCAGGGGGGGGTAATAGTGAGCATGGAGCTGCCAGTGGAACTGGTCCTCTTTAAGATAGGGGCCGGTAGGGGCGCCTGGGAGGAGGAGAGAGAAGAGGAGAGTGTGAGAGGAAGGTCTCTACTGTAGACTACTGGCTTAGAGAAGACTAGCAGGTCTCTACTGTAGACTACTGGCTTAGTGAAGACTAGCAGGTCTCTACTGTAGACTACTGGCTTAGTGAAGACTAGCAGGTCTCTACTGTAGACTACAGGCTTAGTGAAGACTAGCAGGTCTCTACTGTAGACTACTGGCTTAGAGAAGACTAGCAGGTCTCTACTGTAGACTACAGGCTTAGTGAAGACTAGCAGGTCTCTACTGTAGACTACAGGCTTAGTGAAGACTAGCAGGTCTCTACTGTAGACTACAGGCTTAGTGAAGACCCAGCAGGTCTCTACTGTAGACTACAGGCTTAGAGAATACTAGCAGGTCTCTACTGTAGACTACAGGCTTAGTGAAGACTAGCAGGTCTCTACTGTAGACTACAGGCTTAGAGAAGACTAGCAGGTCTCTACTGTAGACTACAGGCTTAGTGAAGACTAGCAGGTCTCTACTGTAGACTACAGGCTTAGAGAAGACTATCAGGTCTCTACTGTAGACTACAGGCTTAGTGAAGACTAGCAGGACGTGTAGTGTGGACGTATGGACCCGTTAGCCTCTCTCCCTCCATGCACCATAAAAGCGCCTGCTAGAAGGAAGGTTTCTTCATGGTAAATATGAACATATTAAGTTCTAAAAGGCTGTGAGAACCAGAGGTTTGGCTACGCTCCCAATCCCTATAAGCTCCTCTCCTATCCCCATATAATGAATGAATGAACAGCGTATCATGCTAGTTAAATCATATTCATCCTGTCTCCTCCGCCCTCCTCCTCTCCTCTCCTCTCCTCTCCTCTCCTCTCCTCTCCTCTCCTCTCCTCTCCTCTCCTCTCCTCTCCTCTCCTCTCCTCTCCTCTCCTCTCCTCTCCTCTCCTCTCCTCTCCTCTCCTCCTCTCCCCTCCTCTCCCCCGCCCCCTCCTCCTCTCCTCCCCTCTCCCCCGCCCTCTCCTCCCCTCCTCTCCCCTCCCCTGCCCGCAAATACAGGTAATGACAGCCCTGGCAAATACAGGTAATGACAACCCTGGCAAATACAGGTAATGACAGCCCTGGCAAATACAGGTAATGACAGCCCTGGCAAATACAGGTAATGACAGCCCTGGCAAATACAGGTAATTACAGCCCTGGCATGTGACAGCCCTGTGAAGGTGACTTCACTATCTCTCCTTTAAACAAAATTAATTAAGGACTGGAGACCCTCCCCTAACGAGCCGCCTGGCCATAGCCACGGTAACGACACCCTGCTAGTTAAGCAGTTAAGCCACAGGCGAGACGGACCCGTGACAATTGACAAATGGGAAATGAACCAACAACTCAATGCTGTTGACACCATCACCAATACACATACACAGCATTACTTAACAGTGAGGAAACAACGATACAATCTGAAATGTGTCCTCTGATGGAACAAAGTGATTATTTGTGACCAGATCAATTACCACCTACATGAATATAAGCTGACAAGTTGATCTGTGGATAGGAGTTCTGACCAGTGGATAGGAGTTCTGACCAGTAGATAGGAGTTCTGACCAGTGGATAGGAGTTCTGACCAGTAGATAGGAGTTCTGACCAGTGGATAGGAGTTCTGACCAGTAGATAGGAGTTCTGACCAGTAGATAGGAGTTCTGACCAGTAGATAGGGGTTCTGACCAGTAGATAGGGGTTCTGACCAGTAGATAGGAGTTCTGACCAGTAGATAGGAGTTCTGACCAGTAGATAGGAGTTCTGACCAGTAGATAGGAGTTCTGACCAGTAGATAGGGGTTCTGACCAGTAGATAGGAGTTCTGACCAGTGGATAGGAGTTCTGACCAGTAGATAGGAGTTCTGACCAGTGGATAGGAGTTCTGACCAGTAGATAGGAGTTCTGACCAGTGGATAGGAGTTCTGACCAGTGGATAGGAGTTCTGACCAGTGGATAGGAGTTCTGACCAGTGGATAGGAGTTCTGACCAGTAGATAGGGGTTCTGACCAGTAGATAGGAGTTCTGACCAGTAGATAGGAGTTCTGACCAGTAGATAGGAGTTCTGACCAGTGGATAGGAGTTCTGACCAGTAGATAGGAGTTCTGACCAGTAGATAGGGGTTCTGACCAGTAGATAGGGGTTCTGACCAGTAGATAGGAGTTCTGACCAGTAGATAGGAGTTCTGACCAGTAGATAGGAGTTCTGACCAGTAGATAGGAGTTCTGACCAGTAGATAGGGGTTCTGACCAGTAGATAGGAGTTCTGACCAGGTGATTAATACTAAATTGTAATTATTTCACCTATTTATTGCCTTACCTCCCTAGTCTTCTACATTTGCACACACTGTACATATATTTTTCTGTTGTGTTATTGACTGTACGTTTATGTGATACTCTGTGTTGTTGTTTGTGTCGCACTGCTTGGCTTTATCTTGGCCAGGCAACAGTTGTAAATGACAACTTGTTCTCAACTGGCCTACCAGGTTAAATAAAGGTAAAATAAAAAATGAATAAAAATCTGTGGATAGTTCTGACCAGTGGATAGGAGTTCTGACCAGTGGATAGGAGTTCTGACCAGTGGATAGGAGTTCTGACCAGTGGATAGGAGTTCTGACCAGTGGATAGGAGTTCTGACCAGTAGATAGGAGTTCTGACCAGTAGGTAGGAGTTCTGACCAGTAGATAGGAGTTCTGACCAGTAGATAGGAGTTCTGACCAGTAGATAGGAGTTCTGACCAGTGGATAGGAGTTCTGACCAGTGGATAGGAGTTCTGACCAGTAGATAGGAGTTCTGACCAGTGGATAGGAGTTCTGACCAGTAGATAGGAGTTCTGACCAGTGGATAGGAGTTCTGACCAGTGGATAGGAGTTCTGACCAGTAGATAGGAGTTCTGACCAGTAGATAGGAGTTCTGACCAGTGGATAGGAGTTCTGACCAGTAGATAGGAGTTCTGACCAGTGGATAGGAGTTCTGACCAGTAGATAGGAGTTCTGACCAGTGGATAGGAGTTCTGACCAGTAGATAGGAGTTCTGACCAGTGGATAGGAGTTCTGACCAGGTGATTAATACTAAATTGTAATTATTTCACCTATTTATTGCCTTACCTCCCTAGTCTTCTACAT
Source organism: Oncorhynchus kisutch (assembly GCF_002021735.2). NCBI lineage: Eukaryota > Metazoa > Chordata > Actinopteri > Salmoniformes > Salmonidae > Oncorhynchus > Oncorhynchus kisutch. Next base: position 959,837 of record NC_034179.2, read on the forward strand.
TTGCACACACTGTACATATATTTTTCTGTTGTGTTATTGACTGTACGTTTATGTGATACTCTGTGTTGTTGTTTGTGTCGCACTGCTTGGCTTTATCTTGGCCAGGTCACAGTTGTAAATGACAACTTGTTCTCAACTGGCCTACCAGGTTAAATAAAGGTAAAATAAAAAAATGAATAAAAATCTGTGGATAGTTCTGACCAGTGGATAGGAGTTATGACCAGTGGATAGGAGTTCTGACCAGTGGATAGGAGTTCTGACCAGTGGATAGGAGTTCTGACCAGTGGATAGGAGTTCTGACCAGTGGATAGGAGTTCTGACCAGTGGATAGGAGTTCTGACCAGTAGATAGGAGTTCTGACCAGTAGATAGGAGTTCTGACCAGTAGATAGGAGTTCTGACCAGTGGATAGGAGTTCTGACCAGTAGATAGGAGTTCTGACCAGTAGATAGGAGTTCTGACCAGTAGATAGGAGTTCTGACCAGTGGATAGGAGTTCTGACCAGTAGATAGGAGTTCTGACCAATGGATAGGAGTTCTGACCAGTTGACTTGTGGATATGAGTTCTGACCAGTGGATAGGAGTTCTGACCAGTTGACTTGTGGATATGAGTTCTGACCAGTGGATAGGAGTTCTGACCAGTTGACTTGTGGATATGAGTTCTGACCAGTGGATAGGAGTTCTGACCAGTTGACTTGTGGATATGAGTTCTGACCAATGGATAGGAGTTTTGACCAGTTGACAGGTGGATAGGAGTTCTGACCAGTTGACTTGTGGATATGAGTTCTGACCAGTAGATAGGAGTTCTGACCAGTAGAGAGGAGTTCCGACCAGTGGATAGGAGTTCTGACCAGTGGATAGGAGTTCTGACCAGTTGACTTGTGGATATGAGTTCTGACCAGTTGAGTTGTGGATAGTTCTGGCAGGTTAGAGTCGTGGATACTGATACTCAGCTTAGATCAGAAACAACGTTCTCCATCACTCTGGCCTCTGATCCATCATATCTTATTCAGAAACAACGTTCTCCATCACTCTGGCCTCTGATCCCTCATATCTTATTCAGAAACAATGTTCTCCATCACTCTGGCCTCTGATCCCTCATATCTTATTCAGAAACAACATTCTCCATCACTCTGGCCTCTGATCCATCATATCTTATTCAGAAACAATGTTCTCCATCACCCTGGCCTCTGATCCCGCATATCTTATTCAGAAACAATGTTCTCCATCACTCTGGCCTCTGATCTCTCATATCTTATTCAGAAACAACGTTCTCCATCACTCTGGCCTCTGATCCCTCATATCTTATTCAGAAACAATGTTCTCCATCACCCTTTGCCTCTGATCCCGCATATCTTATTCAGAAACAATGTTCTCCATCACCCTGGCCTCTGACCTCGCATATCTTATTCAGAAACAATATTCTCTATCACTCTGGCCTCTAAACTCTCATATGTGACCGACCGGCACCAATTTGAATTTATTTGTATTTTTTTTACCTTGGATAAAAGTAGAGACTCAGAGCTAGAAAATGGTACATCATACACTACAGTTGAGGAACAATGGGAAAGTAATTCTGCTTTGAAAGTTGATCAACTTGTAAACTCACTTTTGAGAAAATGTCCTTTGAATGTTTTGGTATCTAGTGAAGAGCTCTTCTTTGTCTACACCCATTCAGCATCGTTCACACCCTCTTAAGCTTTAGCCCCACCCATCTGGTTTCGCTCTCGGAGCGTTCAGATCCCACACTTGACACTCTGGCCGATGATTTGTTTACCTCTGGATAATATGAAAACAGCCGAACCTGCTCTTTTTATTTATTGATTTATTTCACCTTTATTTAACCAGGTAGGCTAGTTGAGAACACCTTTATTTAACCAGGTAGGCAAGTTGAGAACAAGTTCTCATTTACAACTGCGACCTGGCCAAGATAAGGCAAACCAGTTCGACACATACAACGACACAGAGTTACACATGGAGTAAAACAAACATACAGTCAATAATACAGTAGAAAAATAAGTCTATATACAATGTGAGCCAATGAGGTGAGATAAGGGAGGTAAAGGCAAAAAAAAGGCCATGGTGGTGAAGTAAATACAATATAGCAAGTAAAACACTGGAATGGTTGATTTGCAGTGGAAGAATGTGCAAAGTAGAGATAGAAATAAAGCATGCATTTAGTTTTACTTGTATTTAAGAGCAGTTGGAGGCCATGGAAGGAGAGTTGTATGGCATTGAAGCTCATCTGGAGGGTTCTTAACACAGTGTCCAAAGAAGGGCCAGAAGTATACAGAATGGTGTCGTCTGCGTAGAGGTGGATCAGCGACTCACCAGCAGCAAGAGCGACATCATTGATGTATACAGAGAAGAGAGTCGGTCCAAGGCCAGAGGCCAGAGGCAACAGGCCCTCCGATTTGACACACTGAACTCTATCAAATAAGTAGTTGGTGTACCAGGCGAGGCAGTCATTTGAGAAACCAAGGCTATCGAGTCTGCCGATGAGGATGTGGTGATTGACAGTGTCAAAAGCCTTGGCCAGGCCAATGAATACGGCTGCACAGTATTGTTTCTTATCGATGGCGGTTAAGATATCGTGGAGAGCGTGGCTCTGCTGGCAACAATTTCATTACACTTTTTTGCTGACGTTTACTGACACCGACTATATTAAACGGGTGTTGTACACACGTCATGTAATGATGGACGTGTCTCCCTGTCAGGAATGCCACACCATGGTTGCCCTGAGTTTGAAGATGTCACCTGGAGACAGGTGTTTTCCCATCTCTTTAGCTATCATACTCTAATTCCACTGATTTCAAAACTCGATCCTCCAGAAAGTGGAGAGCAACACTTATGCAGCTCCACTACACAATAAAACATTTTATAAGCCGTTTTCCACAGGATTACCAACACAGACTGAAGAGCTCAAATAGACAGAAGCCTTCTATATGGCAGACCAATCCAAACTCCTCTCTCGGCATGTCCAGCCCACTCATTATCTCAGCCATTCATGGCTAGTGGGAAGGTTGCTTCCTTTTATTGTGGCTTAACCAACAAGGCTAGTAATTTAACAATTGTATTCATATTTACAGATGGCATACAAGTTTGTTATTAAGGCACATGAAAGTTCACATGTTCGAGAAGGCATTTCTGTTAAAACAAAAATGCACTTTGCTAGAAACATATTTTTACGTTCAAATTGCTTTTTTTACACCTAGTTTCCTGAATCGGGTCACAAACAGACAGCTAAGAAAAATATAGATGAAAACTCTCTTGGTAAATATTATGGTCTGCAGCTTATCATGAGCTATTCTCTCAGGCGAAACTAGAGACCTCCTTAACATTAGATCACGCACCAGAAGTTGCTAACAAAGAGACACACCCCTCTTGCCTTCGTCTCACCCAAGACTGCTGTCCAGTGTTGATGATGAATAGGAAAAACCAGCCAGATGTTTATCCAACTGGATATCGCTGTGAACGGAGCTGATCCGGTTTGATCTGCAGTTATTGCACATTCTCCAATAGAACAGAGGACAAGGGCAGTCTATTTGCTCACCAACGTAGTCTTGTTAGGTTGCCTGTCTCTCTTTCGCCACCAGGGATCAGGGCCTGGTCCGGAGTAAGCAGAATGTCTAGAGCAGCTGACTAGTTGTAGTAGAAACATTCATCTAAATGGAAGTTAGTGATCGCCTGTTCTGATGTCCACAAGCTAAGAATAGCTGTCTGCTATCCTTACTGTAGTAAGGGTCTGAATACTTTCTGAATGGACTGTATATCTATGAACCAGGCCAGTAAGGGTCTGAATACTTTATGAATGGACTGTATATCTATGAACCAGGCCAATAAGGTTCTGAATGGACTGCATATCTATGAACCAGGCCAGTAAGGGTCTGAATACTTTCTGAATGGACTGTATATATATGAACCAGGCCAGTAAGGGTCTGAATACTTTATGAATGGACTGTATATCTATGAACCAGGCCAATAAGGTTCTGAATGGACTGCATATCTATGAACCAGGCCAGTAAGGGTCTGAATACTTTCTGAATGGACTGTATATATATGAACCAGGCCAGTAAGGGTCTGAATACTTTATGAATGGACTGTATATCTATGAACCAGGCCAGTAAGGGTCTGAATGGACTGTATATCTATGAACCAGGCCAATAAGGGTCTGAATACTTTATGAATGACTGTATATCTATGAACCAGGCGAGTAAGGGTCTGAATTTACTGCATATCTATGAACCAGGCCAGTAAGGGTCTGAATACTTTCTGAATGGACTGTATATCTATGAACCAGGCCAGTAAGGGTCTGAATACTTTCTGAATGGACTTTATATCTATGAACCAGGCCAGTAAGGGTCTGAATACTTTATGAATGGACTGTATATCTATGAACCAGGCCAGTAAGTGTCTGAATGGACTGTATATCTATGAACCAGGCCAGTAAGGGTCTGAATACTTTATGAATGGACTGTATATCTATGAACCAGGCCAGTAAGTGTCTGAATGGACTGTATATCTATGAACCAGGCCAGTAAGGGTCTGAATACTTTATGAATGGACTGTATATCTATGAACCAGGCCAGTAAGTGTCTGAATGGACTGTATATCTATGAACCAGGCCAGTAAGGGTCTGAATGGACTGTATATCTATGAACCAGGCCAGTAAGGGTCTGAATACTTTATGAATGGACTGTATATCTATGAACCAGGCCAGTAAGTGTCTGAATGGACTGTATATCTATGAACCAGGTCAGTAAGGGTCTGAATACTTTATGAATGGACTGTATATCTATCAACCAGGCCAGTAAGGGTCTGAATGGACTGTATATCTATGAACCAGGCCAGTAAGGGTCTGAATACTTTCTGAATGGACTGTATATCTATGTACCAGGCCAGTAAGGGTCTGAATACTTTCTGAATGGACTGTAAATCTATGAACCAGGCCAATAAGGTTCTGAATGGACTGCATATCTATGAACCAGGCCAGTAAGGGTCTGAATACTTTCTGAATGGACTGTATATATATGAACCAGGCCAGTAAGGGTCTGAATACTTTATGAATGGACTGTATATCTATGAACCAGGCCAGTAAGGGTCTGAATGGACTGTATATCTATGAACCAGGCCAATAAGGGTCTGAATACTTTATGAATGACTGTATATCTATGAACCTGGCGAGTAAGGGTCTGAATTTACTGCATATCTATGAACCAGGCCAGTAAGGGTCTGAATACTTTCTGAATGGACTTTATATCTATGAACCAGGCCAGTAAGGGTCTGAATACTTTATGAATGGACTGTATATCTATGAACCAGGCCAGTAAGTGTCTGAATGGACTGTATATCTATGAACCAGGCCAGTAAGGGTCTGAATACTTTATGAATGGACTGTATATCTATGAACCAGGCCAGTAAGTGTCTGAATGGACTGTATATCTATGAACCAGGCCAGTAAGGGTCTGAATACTTTATGAATGGACTGTATATCTATGAACCAGGCCAGTAAGTGTCTGAATGGACTGTATATCTATGAACCAGGCCAGTAAGGGTCTGAATGGACTGTATATCTATGAACCAGGCCAGTAAGGGTCTGAATACTTTATGAATGGACTGTATATCTATGAACCAGGCCAGTAAGTGTCTGAATGGACTGTATATCTATGAACCAGGTCAGTAAGGGTCTGAATACTTTATGAATGGACTGTATATCTATGAACCAGGCCAGTAAGGGCCTGAATACTTTATGAATGGACTGTATATCTATGAACCAGGCCAGTAAGTGTCTGAATGGACTGTCTATCTATGAACCAGGCCACTAAGGGTCTGAATGGACTGTATAGCTATGAACCAGGCCAGTAAGGGGTCTGAATGACTGTATATCTATGAACCAGGCCAGGGGGTGTCTGAATGGACTGTATATCTATGAACCAGGCCAGTAAGGGTCTGAATACTTTCTGAATGGACTGCATATCTATGAACCAGGCCAGTAAGGGTCTGAATACTTTCTGAATGGACTGTATATCTATGTACCAGGCCAGTAAGGGTCTGAATGGACTGTATATCTATGAACCAGGCCAGTAAGGGTCTGAATGGACTGTATATCTATGAACCAGGTCAGTAAGGGTCTGAATACTTTCTGAATGGACTGCATATCTATCAACCAGGCCAGTAAGGGTCTGAATGGACTGTATATCTATGAACCAGGTCAGTAAGGGTCTGAATACTTTCTGAATGGACTGCATATCTATCAACCAGGCCAGTAAGGGTCTGAATGGACTGTATATCTATGAACCAGGCCAGTAAGGGTCTGAATACTTTCTGAATGGACTGTATATCTATGTACCAGGCCAGTAAGGGTCTGAATACTTTCTGAATGGACTGTAAATCTATGAACCAGGCCAATAAGGTTCTGAATGGACTGCATATCTATGAACCAGGCCAGTAAGGGTCTGAATACTTTCTGAATGGACTGTATATATATGAACCAGGCCAGTAAGGGTCTGAATACTTTATGAATGGACTGTATATCTATGAACCAGGCCAGTAAGGGTCTGAATGGACTGTATATCTATGAACCAGGCCAATAAGGGTCTGAATACTTTATGAATGACTGTATATCTATGAACCAGGCGAGTAAGGGTCTGAATTTACTGCATATCTATGAACCAGGCCAGTAAGGGTCTGAATACTTTCTGAATGGACTGTATATCTATGAACCAGGCCAGTAAGGGTCTGAATACTTTCTGAATGGACTTTATATCTATGAACCAGGCCAGTAAGGGTCTGAATACTTTATGAATGGACTGTATATCTATGAACCAGGCCAGTAAGTGTCTGAATGGACTGTATATCTATGAACCAGGCCAGTAAGGGTCTGAATACTTTATGAATGGACTGTATATCTATGAACCAGGCCAGTAAGTGTCTGAATGGACTGTATATCTATGAACCAGGCCAGTAAGGGTCTGAATACTTTATGAATGGACTGTATATCTATGAACCAGGCCAGTAAGTGTCTGAATGGACTGTATATCTATGAACCAGGCCAGTAAGGGTCTGAATGGACTGTATATCTATGAACCAGGCCAGTAAGGGTCTGAATACTTTATGAATGGACTGTATATCTATGAACCAGGCCAGTAAGTGTCTGAATGGACTGTATATCTATGAACCAGGTCAGTAAGGGTCTGAATACTTTATGAATGGACTGTATATCTATCAACCAGGCCAGTAAGGGTCTGAATGGACTGTATATCTATGAACCAGGCCAGTAAGGGTCTGAATACTTTCTGAATGGACTGTATATCTATGTACCAGGCCAGTAAGGGTCTGAATACTTTCTGAATGGACTGTAAATCTATGAACCAGGCCAATAAGGTTCTGAATGGACTGCATATCTATGAACCAGGCCAGTAAGGGTCTGAATACTTTCTGAATGGACTGTATATATATGAACCAGGCCAGTAAGGGTCTGAATACTTTATGAATGGACTGTATATCTATGAACCAGGCCAGTAAGGGTCTGAATGGACTGTATATCTATGAACCAGGCCAATAAGGGTCTGAATACTTTATGAATGACTGTATATCTATGAACCTGGCGAGTAAGGGTCTGAATTTACTGCATATCTATGAACCAGGCCAGTAAGGGTCTGAATACTTTCTGAATGGACTTTATATCTATGAACCAGGCCAGTAAGGGTCTGAATACTTTATGAATGGACTGTATATCTATGAACCAGGCCAGTAAGTGTCTGAATGGACTGTATATCTATGAACCAGGCCAGTAAGGGTCTGAATACTTTATGAATGGACTGTATATCTATGAACCAGGCCAGTAAGTGTCTGAATGGACTGTATATCTATGAACCAGGCCAGTAAGGGTCTGAATACTTTATGAATGGACTGTATATCTATGAACCAGGCCAGTAAGTGTCTGAATGGACTGTATATCTATGAACCAGGCCAGTAAGGGTCTGAATGGACTGTATATCTATGAACCAGGCCAGTAAGGGTCTGAATACTTTATGAATGGACTGTATATCTATGAACCAGGCCAGTAAGTGTCTGAATGGACTGTATATCTATGAACCAGGTCAGTAAGGGTCTGAATACTTTATGAATGGACTGTATATCTATGAACCAGGCCAGTAAGGGCCTGAATACTTTATGAATGGACTGTATATCTATGAACCAGGCCAGTAAGTGTCTGAATGGACTGTCTATCTATGAACCAGGCCACTAAGGGTCTGAATGGACTGTATAGCTATGAACCAGGCCAGTAAGGGGTCTGAATGACTGTATATCTATGAACCAGGCCAGGGGGTGTCTGAATGGACTGTATATCTATGAACCAGGCCAGTAAGGGTCTGAATACTTTCTGAATGGACTGCATATCTATGAACCAGGCCAGTAAGGGTCTGAATACTTTCTGAATGGACTGTATATCTATGTACCAGGCCAGTAAGGGTCTGAATGGACTGTATATCTATGAACCAGGCCAGTAAGGGTCTGAATGGACTGTATATCTATGAACCAGGTCAGTAAGGGTCTGAATACTTTCTGAATGGACTGCATATCTATCAACCAGGCCAGTAAGGGTCTGAATGGACTGTATATCTATGAACCAGGCCAGTAAGGGTCTGAATACTTTCTGAATGGACTGTATATCTATGTACCAGGCCAGTAAGGGTCTGAATACTTTCTGAATGGACTGTAAATCTATGAACCAGGCCAATAAGGTTCTGAATGGACTGCATATCTATGAACCAGGCCAGTAAGGGTCTGGTAATACAGTAATACTGTCTCAGCCTCCAGTATTTATGCTGCAGTAGTTTATGTGTCGGGGGGCTGGGGTCAGTTTGTTATATCTGGAGTACTTCTCCTGTCCTATTCGGTGTCCTGTGTGAATCTAAGTGTGCGTTCTCTAATTCTCTCCTTCTCTCTTTCTTTCTCTCTCTCGGAGGACCTGAGCCCTAGGACCATGCCCCAGGACTACCTGACATGATGACTCCTTGCTGTCCCCAGTCCACCTGGCCATGCTGCTGTTCCAGTTTCAACTGACCTGAGCCCTAGGACCATGCCCCAGGACTACCTGACATGATGACTCCTTGCTGTCCCCAGTCTACCTGGCCATGCTGCTGCTCCAGTTTCAACTTCCACCTGACTGTGCTGCTGCTCTAGTTTCAACTGTTCTGCCTTATTATTATTCGACCATGCTGGTCATTTATGAACATTGAACATCTTGACCATGTTCTGTTATAATCTCCACCCGGCACAGCCAGAAGAGGACTGGCCACCCCACATAGCCTGGTTCCTCTCTAGGTTTCTTCCTAGGTATTGGCCTTTCTAGGGAGTTTTTCCTAGCCACCGTGCTTCTCCACCTGCATTGCTTGCTGTTTGGGGTTTTAGGCTGGGTTTCTGTACAGCACTTTGAGATATCAGCTGATGTACGAAGGGCTATATAAATAAATTTGATTTGATTTGATTTGAATACTTTCTGAATGGACTGTATATATATGAACCAGGCCAGTAAGGGTCTGAATACTTTATGAATGGACTGTATATCTATGAACCAGGCCAGTAAGGGTCTGAATGGACTGTATATCTATGAACCAGGCCAGTAAGGGTCTGAATACTTTATGAATGGACTGTATATCTATGAACCAGGCCAGTAAGGGTCTGAATGGACTGTATATCTATGAACCAGGCCAATAAGGGTCTGAATACTTTATGAATGACTGTATATCTATGAACCAGGCGAGTAAGGGTCTGAATTTACTGCATATCTATGAACCAGGCCAGTAAGGGTCTGAATACTTTCTGAATGGACTGTATATCTATGAACCAGGCCAGTAAGGGTCTGAATACTTTCTGAATGGACTTTATATCTATGAACCAGGCCAGTAAGGGTCTGAATACTTTATGAATGGACTGTATATCTATGAACCAGGCCAGTAAGTGTCTGAATGGACTGTATATCTATGAACCAGGCCAGTAAGGGTCTGAATACTTTATGAATGGACTGTATATCTATGAACCAGGCCAGTAAGGGTCTGAATGGACTGTATATCTATGAACCAGGCCAATAAGGGTCTGAATACTTTATGAATGACTGTATATCTATGAACCAGGCGAGTAAGGGTCTGAATTTACTGCATATCTATGAACCAGGCCAGTAAGGGTCTGAATACTTTCTGAATGGACTTTATATCTATGAACCAGGCCAGTAAGGGTCTGAATACTTTATGAATGGACTGTATATCTATGAACCAGGCCAGTAAGTGTCTGAATGGACTGTATATCCATGAACCAGGCCAGTAAGGGTCTGAATACTTTATGAATGGACTGTATATCTATGAACCAGGCCAGTAAGTGTCTGAATGGACTGTATATCTATGAACCAGGCCAGTAAGGGTCTGAATACTTTATGAATGGACTGTATATCTATGAACCAGGCCAGTAAGTGTCTGAATGGACTGTATATCTATGAACCAGGCCAGTAAGGGTCTGAATGGACTGTATATCTATGAACCAGGCCAGTAAGGGTCTGAATACTTTATGAATGGACTGTATATCTATGAACCAGGCCAGTAAGTGTCTGAATGGACTGTATATCTATGAACCAGGTCAGTAAGGGTCTGAATACTTTATGAATGGACTGTATATCTATGAACCAGGCCAGTAAGGGCCTGAATACTTTATGAATGGACTGTATATCTATGAACCAGGCCAGTAAGTGTCTGAATGGACTGTATATCTATGAACCAGGTCAGTAAGGGTCTGAATACTTTATGAATGGACTGTATATCTATGAACCAGGCCAGTAAGGGCCTGAATACTTTATGAATGGACTGTATATCTATGAACCAGGCCAGTAAGGGTCTGAATGGACTGTCTATCTATGAACCAGGCCACTAAGGGTCTGAATGGACTGTATAGCTATGAACCAGGCCAGTAAGGGGTCTGAATGACTGTATATCTATGAACCAGGCCAGGGGGTGTCTGAATGGACTGTATATCTATGAACCAGGCCAGTAAGGGTCTGAATACTTTCTGAATGGACTGCATATCTATGAACCAGGCCAGTAAGGGTCTGAATACTTTCTGAATGGACTGTATATCTATGTACCAGGCCAGTAAGGGTCTGAATGGACTGTATATCTATGAACCAGGCCAGTAAGGGTCTGAATGGACTGTATATCTATGAACCAGGTCAGTAAGGGTCTGAATACTTTCTGAATGGACTGCATATCTATCAACCAGGCCAGTAAGGGTCTGAATGGACTGTATATCTATGAACCAGGCCAGTAAGGGTCTGAATACTTTCTGAATGGACTGTATATCTATGTACCAGGCCAGTAAGGGTCTGAATACTTTCTGAATGGACTGTAAATCTATGAACCAGGCCAATAAGGTTCTGAATGGACTGCATATCTATGAACCAGGCCAGTAAGGGTCTGAATACTTTCTGAATGGACTGTATATATATGAACCAGGCCAGTAAGGGTCTGAATACTTTATGAATGGACTGTATATCTATGAACCAGGCCAGTAAGGGTCTGAATGGACTGTATATCTATGAACCAGGCCAATAAGGGTCTGAATACTTTATGAATGACTGTATATCTATGAACCAGGCGAGTAAGGGTCTGAATTTACTGCATATCTATGAACCAGGCCAGTAAGGGTCTGAATACTTTCTGAATGGACTGTATATCTATGAACCAGGCCAGTAAGGGTCTGAATACTTTCTGAATGGACTTTATATCTATGAACCAGGCCAGTAAGGGTCTGAATACTTTATGAATGGACTGTATATCTATGAACCAGGCCAGTAAGTGTCTGAATGGACTGTATATCTATGAACCAGGCCAGTAAGGGTCTGAATACTTTATGAATGGACTGTATATCTATGAACCAGGCCAGTAAGTGTCTGAATGGACTGTATATCTATGAACCAGGCCAGTAAGGGTCTGAATACTTTATGAATGGACTGTATATCTATGAACCAGGCCAGTAAGTGTCTGAATGGACTGTATATCTATGAACCAGGCCAGTAAGGGTCTGAATGGACTGTATATCTATGAACCAGGCCAGTAAGGGTCTGAATACTTTATGAATGGACTGTATATCTATGAACCAGGCCAGTAAGTGTCTGAATGGACTGTATATCTATGAACCAGGTCAGTAAGGGTCTGAATACTTTATGAATGGACTGTATATCTATGAACCAGGCCAGTAAGGGCCTGAATACTTTATGAATGGACTGTATATCTATGAACCAGGCCAGTAAGGGTCTGAATGGACTGTCTATCTATGAACCAGGCCACTAAGGGTCTGAATGGACTGTATAGCTATGAACCAGGCCAGTAAGGGGTCTGAATGACTGTATATCTATGAACCAGGCCAGGGGGTGTCTGAATGGACTGTATATCTATGAACCAGGCCAGTAAGGGTCTGAATACTTTCTGAATGGACTGCATATCTATGAACCAGGCCAGTAAGGGTCTGAATACTTTCTGAATGGACTGTATATCTATGTACCAGGCCAGTAAGGGTCTGAATGGACTGTATATCTATGACCCAGGCCAGTAAGGGTCTGAATGGACTGTATATCTATGAACCAGGTCAGTAAGGGTCTGAATACTTTCTGAATGGACTGCATATCTATCAACCAGGCCAGTAAGGGTCTGAATGGACTGTATATCTATGAACCAGGCCAGTAAGGGTCTGAATACTTTCTGAATGGACTGTATATCTATGTACCAGGCCAGTAAGGGTCTGAATACCTTCTGAATGGACTGTAAATCTATGAACCAGGCCAATAAGGTTCTGAATGGACTGCATATCTATGAACCAGGCCAGTAAGGGTCTGAATACTTTCTGAATGGACTGTATATATATGAACCAGGCCAGTAAGGGTCTGAATACTTTATGAATGGACTGTATATCTATGAACCAGGCCAGTAAGGGTCTGAATTTACTGCATATCTATGAACCAGGCCAGTAAGGGTCTGAATACTTTCTGAATGGAATGTATATCTATGAACCAGGCAAGTAAGGGTCTGAATACTTTCTGAATGGACTTTATATCTATGAACCAGGCCAGTAAGGGTCTGAATACTTTATGAATGGACTGTATATCTATGAACCAGGCCAGTAAGTGTCTGAATGGACTGTATATCTATGAACCAGGCCAGTAAGGGTCTGAATACTTTATGAATGGACTGTATATCTATGAACCAGGCCAGTAAGTGTCTGAATGGACTGTATATCTATGAACCAGGCCAGTAAGGGTCTGAATACTTTATGAATGGACTGTATATCTATGAACCAGGCCAGTAAGTGTCTGAATGGACTGTATATCTATGAACCAGGCCAAGAAGGGTCTGAATACTTTATGAATGACTGTATATCTATGAACCAGGCGAGGAAGGGTCTGAATGGACTGTCTATCTATGAACCAGGTCAGTAAGGGGTCTGGATACTTTCTGAATGGACTGTATATCTATGAACCAGGCCAGTAAGGGTCTGAATGGACTGTATATCTATGAACCAGGTCAGTAAGGGGTCTGAATGACTGTATATCTATGAACCAGGCCAGTAAGGGCCTGAATACTTTATGAATGGACTGTATATCTATGAACCAGGCCAGTAAGGGTCTGAATGGACTGTCTATCTATGAACCAGGCCACTAAGGGTCTGAATGGACTGTATAGCTATGAACCAGGCCAGTAAGGGGTCTGAATGACTGTATATCTATGAACCAGGCCAGGGGGTGTCTGAATGGACTGTATATCTATGAACCAGGCCAGTAAGGGTCTGAATACTTTCTGAATGGACTGCATATCTATGAACCAGGCCAGTAAGGGTCTGAATACTTTCTGAATGGACTGTATATCTATGTACCAGGCCAGTAAGGGTCTGAATGGACTGTATATCTATGAACCAGGCCAGTAAGGGTCTGAATGGACTGTATATCTATGAACCAGGTCAGTAAGGGTCTGAATACTTTCTGAATGGACTGCATATCTATCAACCAGGCCAGTAAGGGTCTGAATGGACTGTATATCTATGAACCAGGCCAGTAAGGGTCTGAATACTTTCTGAATGGACTGTATATCTATGTACCAGGCCAGTAAGGGTCTGAATGGACTATATATCTATGAACCAGGCAAGTATGGGTCTGAATACTTTCTGAATGGACTGTATATCTATGAACCAGGCCAGTAAGGGTCTGAATGGACTTTATATCTATGAACCAGGCCAGTAAGGGTCTGAATACTTTATGAATGGACTGTATATCTATGAACCAGGCCAGTAAGTGTCTGAATGGACTGTATATCTATGAACCAGGCCAGTAAGGGTCTGAATGGACTGTATAGCTATGAACCAGGCCAGTAAGGGTCTGAATACCTTTTGAATGGACTGCATATCTATGAACCAGGCCAGTAAGGGTCTGAATGGACGGCATATCTATGATCCAGGCCAGTAAGGGTCTGAATACTTTCTGAATGGACTGCATATCTATCAACCAGGCCAGTAAGGGTCTGAATGGACTGTATATCTATGAACCAGGCCAGTAAGGGTCGGAATACTTTCTGAGTGGACTGTATATATATGTACCAGGCCAGTAAGGGTCTGAATGGACTATATATCTATGAACCAGGCCAGTATGGGTCTGAATACTTTCTGAATGGACTGTATATCTATGAACATGGCCAGTAAGGGCCTGAATACTTTATGAATGGACTGTATATCTATGAACCAGGCCAGTAAGGGTCTGAATGGACTTTATATCTATGAACCAGGACAGTAAGGGTCTGAATACTTTATGAATGGACTGTATATCTATGAACCAGGCCAGTAAGGGTCTGAATACTTTATGAATGGACTGTATATCTATGAACCAGGCCAGTAAGTGTCTGAATGGACTGTATATCTATGAACCAGGCCAGTAAGGGTCTGAATGGACTGTATAGCTATGAACCAGACCAGTAAGGGTCTGAATACTTTCTGAATGGACTGCATATCTATGAACCAGGCCAGTAAGGGTCTGAATGGACTGAAATACTATGATCCAGGCCAGTAAGGGTCTGAATACTTTCTGAATGGACTGTATATCTATGAACCAGGCCAGTAAGGAATCTGAATGACTGTATATCTATGAACCAGGCCAGTAAGGGTCTGAATGGACTGCATATCTATGAACCAGGCCAGTAAGGGTCTGAATACTTTCTGAATGGACTGTATATCTATGAACCAGGCCAGTAAGGGTCTGAATGGACTGTATATCTATGAACCAGGCCAGTGAGGGCCTGAATGGACTGTATAGCTATGAACCAGGCCAGTAAGGGGTCTGAATACTTTCTGAATGGACGGTATATCTTTGAACCAGGCCAGTAAGGGTCTGAATGGACTGTATATCTATGAACCAGGCCAGTAAGGGGTCTGAATGACTGTATATCTATGAACCAGGCCAGGAAGGGTCTGAATGGACTGTATATCTATGAACCAGGCCAGTAAGGGTCTGAATACTTTCTGAATGGACTGTATATCTATGTACCAGGCCAGTAAGGGTCTGAATTGACTGTATATCTATGAACCAGGCCAGTAAGGGTCTGAATACATTCTGAATGGACTGTATATCTATGAACCAGGCCAGTAAGGGTCTGAATACTTTCTGAATGGACTGTATATCTATGAACCAGGCCTGTAAGGGTCTGAACGGACTGTAAATCTATGAACCAGGCCAGTAAGGGTCGGAATACTTTCTGAATGGACTGTATATCTATGAACCAGGCCTGTAAGGGTCTGAACGGACTGTAAATCTATGAACCAGGCCAGTAAGTGTCTGAATGGACTGTATATCTATGAACCAGGTCAGTAAGGGTCTGAATACTTTATGAATTGACTGTATATCTATGAATCAGGCCAGTAAGGGCCTGAATACTTTCTGAATGGACTGTAGATCTATGAACCAGGCCAGTAAGGGTCTGAATGGACTGTATATCTATGAACCTGGCCAGTAAGGGTCTGAATACTTTATGAATGGACTGTATATCTATGAACCAGGCCAGTAAGGGTCTGAATACTTTATGAATGGACTGTATATCTATGAACCAGGCCAGTAAGGAATCTGAATGACTGTATATCTATGAACCAGGCCAGTAAGGGTCTGAATACTTTCTGAATGGACTGTATATCTATGAACCAGGCCAGTAAGGGTCTGAATGGACTGTATATCTATGAACCAGGCCAGTAAGGGCCTGAATGGACTGTATAGCTATGAACCAGGCCAGTAAGGGGTCTGAATACTTTCTGAATGGACGGTATATCTATGAACCAGGCCAGTAAGGGTCTGAATGGACTGTATATCTATGAACCAGGCCAGTAAGGGTCGGAATACTTTCTGAGTGGACTGTATATATATGTACCAGGCCAGTAAGGGTCTGAATGGACTATATATCTATGAACCAGGCCAGTATGGGTCTGAATACTTTCTGAATGGACTGTATATCTATGAACATGGCCAGTAAGGGCCTGAATACTTTATGAATGGACTGTATATCTATGAACCAGGCCAGTAAGGGTCTGAATGGACTTTATATCTATGAACCAGGACAGTAAGGGTCTGAATACTTTATGAATGGACTGTATATCTATGAACCAGGCCAGTAAGGGTCTGAATACTTTATGAATGGACTGTATATCTATGAACCAGGCCAGTAAGTGTCTGAATGGACTGTATATCTATGAACCAGGCCAGTAAGGGTCTGAATGGACTGTATAGCTATGAACCAGACCAGTAAGGGTCTGAATACTTTCTGAATGGACTGCATATCTATGAACCAGGCCAGTAAGGGTCTGAATGGACTGAAATACTATGATCCAGGCCAGTAAGGGTCTGAATACTTTCTGAATGGACTGTATATCTATGAACCAGGCCAGTAAGGAATCTGAATGACTGTATATCTATGAACCAGGCCAGTAAGGGTCTGAATGGACTGCATATCTATGAACCAGGCCAGTAAGGGTCTGAATACTTTCTGAATGGACTGTATATCTATGAACCAGGCCAGTAAGGGTCTGAATGGACTGTATATCTATGAACCAGGCCAGTGAGGGCCTGAATGGACTGTATAGCTATGAACCAGGCCAGTAAGGGGTCTGAATACTTTCTGAATGGACGGTATATCTTTGAACCAGGCCAGTAAGGGTCTGAATGGACTGTATATCTATGAACCAGGCCAGTAAGGGGTCTGAATGACTGTATATCTATGAACCAGGCCAGGAAGGGTCTGAATGGACTGTATATCTATGAACCAGGCCAGTAAGGGTCTGAATACTTTCTGAATGGACTGTATATCTATGTACCAGGCCAGTAAGGGTCTGAATTGACTGTATATCTATGAACCAGGCCAGTAAGGGTCTGAATACATTCTGAATGGACTGTATATCTATGAACCAGGCCAGTAAGGGTCTGAATACTTTCTGAATGGACTGTATATCTATGAACCAGGCCTGTAAGGGTCTGAACGGACTGTAAATCTATGAACCAGGCCAGTAAGGGTCGGAATACTTTCTGAATGGACTGTATATCTATGAACCAGGCCTGTAAGGGTCTGAACGGACTGTAAATCTATGAACCAGGCCAGTAAGTGTCTGAATGGACTGTATATCTATGAACCAGGTCAGTAAGGGTCTGAATACTTTATGAATTGACTGTATATCTATGAATCAGGCCAGTAAGGGCCTGAATACTTTCTGAATGGACTGTAGATCTATGAACCAGGCCAGTAAGGGTCTGAATGGACTGTATATCTATGAACCTGGCCAGTAAGGGTCTGAATACTTTATGAATGGACTGTATATCTATGAACCAGGCCAGTAAGGGTCTGAATACTTTATGAATGGACTGTATATCTATGAACCAGGCCAGTAAGGAATCTGAATGACTGTATATCTATGAACCAGGCCAGTAAGGGTCTGAATACTTTCTGAATGGACTGTATATCTATGAACCAGGCCAGTAAGGGTCTGAATGGACTGTATATCTATGAACCAGGCCAGTAAGGGCCTGAATGGACTGTATAGCTATGAACCAGGCCAGTAAGGGGTCTGAATACTTTCTGAATGGACGGTATATCTATGAACCAGGCCAGTAAGGGTCTGAATGGACTGTATATCTATGAACCAGGCCAGTAAGGGGTCTGAATGACTGTATATCTATGAACCAGGCCAGTAAGGGTCTGAATACTTTCTGAATGGACTGCATATCTATGAACCAGGGCAGTAAGGGTCTGAATGGACTGTATATCTATGAACCAGGCCAGTAAGGGTCTGAATACTTTCTGAATGGACTGTATATCTATGAACCAGGGCAGTAAGGGTCTGAATGGACTGTATATCTATGAACCAGGCCAGTAAGGGTCTGAATATTTTCTGAATGGACTGTATATCTATGAACCAGGCCAGTAAGGGTCTGAATACTTTATGAATGGACTGTATATCTATGAACCAGGCCAGTAAGGGCCTGAATACTTTCTGAATGGACTGTGGATCTATGAACCAGGCCAGAAAGGAATCTGAATGACTGTATATCTATGAACCAGGCCAGTAAGGGTCTGAATACTTTCTGAATGGACTGTATATCTATGTACCAGGCTAGTAAGGGTCTGAATGGACTGTATATCTATGAACCAGGCCAGTAAGGGTCTGAATACTTTCTGAATGGACTGTATATCTATGAACCAGGCCAGTAAGGGTCTGAACGGACTGTAAATCTATGAACCAGGCCAGTAAGGGTCGGAATACTTTCTGAATGGACTGTATATCTATGAACCAGGCCAGTAAGGGTCTGAATGGACTGTATATCTATGAACCAGGCCAGTAAGGGTCTGAATACTTTCTGAATGCACTATATATATTTGCACCAGGCCAGTAAGGGTCTGAATGGACTGTATATCTATGAACCAGGTCATTAAGGGTCTGAATACTTTCTGAATGGACTGCATATCTATGAACCAGGCCAGTAAGGGTCTGAATGGACTGTATATCTATGAACCTGGCCAGTAAGGATCTGAATACTTTCTGAATGGACTGTATATCTATGAACCAGGCCAGTAAGGGTCTGAATGGACTGTACATCTATGAACCAGGCCTGTAAGGGTCTGAACGGACTGTAAATCTATGAACCAGGCCAGTAAGGGTCGGAATACTTTCTGAATGGACTGTATATCTATGAACCAGGCCAGCAAGGGTCTAAATACTTTCTGAATGGACTGTATATCTATGAACCAGGCCAGTAAGGGTCTGAATACTTTCTGAATGCACTATATATCTATGAACCAGGCCAGTAAGGGTCTGAATACTTTATGAATGGACTGTATATCTATGAACCAGGCCAGTAAGTGTCTGAATGGACTGTATATCTATGAACCAGGCCAGTAAGGGTCTGAATACTTTCTGAATGCACTATATATTTTTGCACCAGGCCAGTAAGGGTCTGAATGGACTGTATATCTATGAACCAGGTCATTAAGGGTCTGAATACTTTCTGAATGGACTGTATATCTATGAACCAGGCCAGTAAGGGTCTGAATGGACTGTATATCTATGAACCTGGCCAGTAAGGATCTGAATACTTTCTGAATGGACTGTATATCTATGAACCAGGCCAGTAAGGGTCTGAATGGACTGTATATCTATGAACCAGGCCTGTACGGGTCTGAATGGACTGTATATCTATGAACCAGGCCAGTAAGGATATATAGTTGATATAAAGCCTACAGTAGAATGGTAGTTGATATACAGCCTACAGTAGTATGGTATAAGATATACAGCATATAGTACGATGGTAGTTGATATACAGCCTACAGTAGGATATTAGTTGATATATACAGTAGCCTACAGTAGGAAGGTAGTTGATTATACAGCCAACAGTAGGGTGGTAGTAGTTATATACAGTAGCTTACAGTAGGATGGTAGTAGATATACAGCCTTCGGTAGGATGGTAGTTGATATACCGCCTACAGTAGCATGTTAGTTGATATATACAGTAGCCTACAGTAGGAAGGTAGTTGATTATACAGCCAACAGTAGGATGGTAGTTGTTATATACAGTATCCTACAGTAGGATGGTAGTAGATATATACCGTTGCCTACAGTATGATGTTGGTAGATATACAGCCTACAGTAGGATGGTAGTAGATATACAGCCTAGAGTAGGATGGTAGTTGATATACAGCCTACAGTATAACTGTAGTTGATATACAGCCTACCGTAGGGTGATAGTAGATATACAGCCTACAGTAGGATGGTAGTTGTTATATACAGTATCCTACAGTAGGATGGTAGTAGATATATACCGTTGCCTACAGTATGATGTTGGTAGATATACAGCCTAGGATGGTAGTAGATATACAGCCTAGAGTAGGATGGTAGTTGATATACAGCCTACAGTATAACTGTAGTTGATATACAGCCTACAGTAGAATGGTAGTTGATATACAGCCTACCGTAGGGTGATAGTAGATATACAGCCTACAGTAGGATGGTAGTTGATATATACAGTAGGGTGGTAGTAGATATACAGCATATAGTAGGATGGTAGTAGATATATACAACAGCCTACAGTATGATGGTAGTAGATACACAGCCTACAATAGGGTGGTAGTAGATAAAAACAGTAGCCTAGAGTAGGATGATAGTTGATATACAGCCTACAGTAGGATGGTAGTTGATATACAGCTTACAGTAGGATGGTAGTTTATATACAGCCTACAGTAGGATGATAGTATATATACAGCCTACAGTAGGATAGTAGTAGATATATACAGTGGTCTACAGTAGGATAGTAGTAGATATACAGTAGTCTACAGTAGGATAGTAGTAGATATACAGCCTACAGTAGGATGGTAGTTTATATACAGCCTATAGTAGGATGATAGTATATATACAGCCTACAGTAGGATAGTAGTAGATATATACAGTGGTCTACAGTAGGATAGTAGTAGATATACAGTAGTCTACAGTAGGATAGTAGTAGATATACAGCCTACAGTAGGATGGTAGTTGATATATACAGTAGGATGGTAGTAGATATACAGCCTACAGTAGGATGGTAGTTGTTATATACAGTATCCTACAGTAGGATGGTAGTAGATATATACCGTTGCCTACAGTATGATGTTGGTAGATATACAGCCTAGGATGGTAGTAGATATACAGCCTAGAGTAGGATGGTAGTTGATATACAGCCTACCGTAGGGTGATAGTAAATCAAATCAAATCAAATTGATTTATATAGCCCTTCGTACATCAGCTGATATCTCAAAGTGCTGTACAGAAACCCAGCCTAAAACCCCAAACAGCAAGCAATGCAGGTGTAGAAGCACCTAGTAGATATACAGCCTACAGTAGGATGGTAGTTGATAAAAAACAGTAGGGTGGTAGTAGATATACAGCATACAGTAGGATGGTAGTAGATATATACAACAGCCTACAGTATGATGGTAGTAGATACACAGCCTACAATAGGGTGGTAGTAGATAAAAACAGTAGCCTAGAGTAGGATGGTAGTTGATATACAGCCTACAGTAGAATGGTAGTTGATATACAGTCTACAGTAGGATGGTAGTTGGTATACAGCCTACAATAGGATGATAGTATATATACAGCCTACAGTAGGATGGTAGTAGATATATACAGTAGTCTACAGTAGGATGGTAGTTGATATACAGCCTACAGTAGGATGGTAGTTGGTATGCAGCCTATAGTAGGATGATAGTATATATAGAGCCTACAGTAGGATGGTAGGTGATATATACAGTAGGATGGTAGTAGATATACAGCCTACAGTAGGATGGTAGTTGATATATACCGTATCCTACAGTAGGATGGTAGTAAATAGACAGTCTACAGTAGGATGGTAGTTGATACACAGCCTACAGTAGAATGGTAGTAGATATACAGCCTACCGTGGAACAGTAGTAGATATATACAGTAGTATACAGTAGGATGGTAGTAGATATATACAATAGCCTACAGTAGGATGGTAGTAGATATATACAGTAGCCTACAGTAGGATGGTAGTAGATATACAGCCTACAGTAGGATGGTAGTTGATATATACAGTAGTATGGTAGTAGATACAGCTTACAGTAGGATGGTAGTTCATATACAGCCTACAGTAGGATGGTAGTAGATTTGAAGCCTACAGTAGGATGGTAGTTGATATACAGCCTACAGTAGGATGGTTGTAGATATATACAGTAGGATGGTAGTAGATATATACAGTAGTCTACAGTAGGATGGTAGTCGATATACACCCTACAGTAGGATGGTAGTTGATATATACAGTATCCTACAGTAGAATGGTAGTAAATAGACAGCATACCGTAGGATGGTAGTTGATACACAGCCTACAGTAGGATGGTAGTTAATATACAGCCTACAGTAGGATGGTACTTGATACAAAGCCTACAGTAGGATGGTAGCAGATATACAGCCTACCATAGGACGGTAGTAGATATATACAGTACCCTACAGTAGGATGGTAGTATATATATACACCGTAGCCTACAGTAGGATGGTAGTAGATATATACAGTAGCCTACAGTAGGAGGGTAGTAGTTATATACAGTAGCCTACAGTAGGATGGTAGTCGATATACAGCCTACAGTAGGATGGCAGTTGATATATACAGTAGTATGGTAGTAGATACAGCCTACAGTAGGATTGTAGTTGATATACAGCCTACAGTAGGATGGTAGTAGATATGTACAGTAGCCTAAAGTACGATGGCAGTAGATATACAGCCCACAGAAGGATGGTAGATGATACACAGCCTACAGTAGGATGGGAGTAGATATACAGTATTCTACAGTAGGATGATAGTTGATATACAGCCTACAGTAGGATGGTAGCTGATATACAGCCTACAGTAGATTGGTAGTTGATATACAGTAGCATACAGTAGGATGGTAGTAGACATATACAGTAGCCTACAGTAGGATGTTGGTAGATATACAGACTACAGTAGGACAGTAGTAGATATACAGTAGCCTACAGTAGGATGGTAGTTGATATATACAGTAGCCTACAGTAGGATGGTAGTCGATATACAGCCTACAGTAGGATGGTAGTAGATATATACAGTAGGAAGGTAGTATATATATACAGTCGCATACAGTAGGATGGTAGTAGACATATACAGTTGCCTACAGTAGGATGGTAGTTGATATACAGCCTACAGTAGGATGGTAGTTGATATACAGCCTACAGTAGGATGGTAGTAGATATGTACAGTATTCTACAGTAGGATGGCAGTAGATACAGCCTACAGTAGGATGGTAGTAGATATGTACAGTAGCCTAAAGTACGATGGCAGTAGATATACAGCCCACAGAAGGATGGTAGATGATACACAGCCTACAGTAGGATGGGAGTAAATATACAGTCTACAGTAGAATGGTAGTAGATATATACAGTATTCTACAGTAGGATGATAGTTGATATACAGCCTACAGTAGGATGGTAGCTGATATACAGCCTACAGTAGATTGGTAGTTGATATACAGTAGCATACAGTAGGATGGTAGTAGACATATACAGTAGCCTACAGTAGGATGTTGGTAGATATACAGACTACAGTAGGACAGTAGTAGATATACAGTAGCCTACAGTAGGATGGTAGTTGATATATACAGTAGCCTACAGTAGGATGGTAGTCGATATACAGCCTACAGTAGGATGGTAGTAGATATATACAGTAGGAAGGTAGTATATATATACAGTCGCATACAGTAGGATGGTAGTAGACATATACAGTTGCCTACAGTAGGATGGTAGTTGATATACAGCCTACAGTAGGATGGTAGTTGATATACAGCCTACAGTAGGATGGTAGTTGATATATACAGTAGCCTATAGTAGGATGGTAGTTGATATACAGCCTACAGTAGGATGGTAGTTGATATACAGCCTACAGTAGAGTTGTAGTGGATATACAGCCTACAGTAGGATGGTAGTAGACATATACAGTTGCCTACAGTAGGATGGTAGTTGATATACAGCCTACAGTAGGATGGTAGTTGATATACAGCCTACAGTAGAGTTGTAGTGGATATACAGCCTACAGTAGGATGGTAGTAGATATATACAGTAGCCTACAGTAGGATGGTAGTTGATATACATCCTACAGTAGGATGGTAGTAGATATATACAGTAGCCTACAGTAGGATGGTAGTAGATATATAGACTACAGTAGGACGGTAGTAAACATGCAGTACCAGTCAAACGTTTGGACACACCTCATTCCAGGGTTTTTCTTTATTTTACTATTTTCTACATGGTAGAATAATAGTGAAGACATCAACACTATGAAATAACACATATGGAATCCTGTAGCAGCGAAAAAGGTGTTAAATATTAGCCACGCTTTGCCTTGATGACAGCTTTGCAAACTCTTGGCAAAAGCTGTATTTGTCAATACAAAATTGCTTTTTAATTCTGTCATGGAAATACATGTATTTCCTATTACCAATTTATCTGTGAATTTTTAAACACTTAGCAACTTCTGATGCACACATTTTCAAGAAGCAAGACAATTCCCTCCAAGCAATTTGACAGCTGTTATAATCTGTAATAAATAATAGCTGTCTTATTTCATCATATTGTTTCTGAGAGTTGTTTCTCTCTTACCGTGCCAGCCCATGGAGTAGGGGAAGGAGATCTGAAACAGGTTATCATATTTAGTCAAGAGTCTCTTCATAATGGAGGCCAGTCCTGGAATAGAAAGAGAGAGTTCAGACTAATATATCTGGAGCTATCTAGAACACACTCATATACATAGTAGCACTTACAACACTTCCTGGTGCCAGATCTCTCGCTCTTAGATGGTGGCACGCACGCACGCATGAGCACACGCACACACACAAACATACAGCATCGGAGTCTGCTGGGGGAGGACATCTCGTATTAATGGTTGGAATGTTTGATACCATTCCATTCACACCAATCCAGTCATTATTATGAGCCCTCCTCTCCTCAGCAGCCTCCACTGGGACACATATACACACACAAACACTCCAAACAAACCACACTCCAGGCAGCATAGTTTATTATTTCCCAGAATTAACCTTCTGCTGATATTTGGATCAAATTAAATCTGTCCTTCAAGGGCACCATACTGCTGGGAAAACAAACTAACCCACCAAGATAATTTTATGACAACACAACAGCTGCCTGTCATTTAAAAACAATGACAATAAAACAGGACAGAGGAATCTGTGTGAAAACACCTGATTTCCTTCCAGCAACAGATTATAGAATCAGTCACATTCATGCTCCAAAAATCCCCAGTCTGTCCATGACAACACAATTACTGATGCAAAGATTACTTAAATTGTGTTTCTCGCTTTACAATACAGATAAGGGGGATTATATTATTTAGAACTACAAAGGGAAACCCAAACGTGAGCTGCCTAGTGACACGAGCCTACCAGAAAGCTAAATGCCTTTTATGCTCACTTCGAGCCAAGCAACACTGAGGCATACACGTGAGCACCAGCTGTTCTGGACGACTGTGTGATAACACTCTCCGTAGCCAATGTGAGTAAGACCTTTAAACAGGTCAACATTCACAAAGCCACGGGGCCAGATGGATTACCAGGACGTGTACTCAAAGCAACTGTCCAGTGTCTTCCCTGACATTTTCAACCTGTCCCTGACCGAGTCTGTAATACAAACATGTTTCAAGCAGACCACCATAGTCCCTGTGCCCAAGAACACTAAGGTAACCTGCCTAAATGACTACCGACCTGTAGCACTCACGTCTGTAGCCATGAAGTGCTTTGAAAGGCTGAGCATGGCTCACATCAACACCATTATCCCAGAAATCCTACACCAACTCCAATTTCCATACTGCCCCAACAGATCCACAGATGATGCAATCTCTATTGCACTCCACACTGCCCTTTCGCACCTGGACAAAAGGAACACCTACATGAGAATGCTATTCATTGACTACAGCTCAGCATTCAACGCCATAGTGCCCTCAAAGCTCATCACGAAGCTAAGGACCCTGGGACTAAACACCTCCCTCTGCAACTGGATCCTGGACTTCCTGACAAGCTGACCCCAGGTGGTAAGGGTAGGTAACAACACATCTGCCACGCCTAGTGGTTAGAGTGTTGGTCTTGTAACCGGAAGTTTGCAAGTTCAAACCCCCGAGCTGACAAGGTACAAATCTGTCGTTCTGGCCCTGAACAGGCAGTTAACCCACTGTTCCCTAGGCCGTCATTGAAAATAAGAATTTGTTCTTAACTGACTTGCCTGGTTAAATAAAGGTAAAAAATAAAATAAAAAATACAGGGGGCCCTTAGGGGTGCGTGCTCAGTCCCCTCCTGTATTCCTTGTTGACCCACAACCGCATGGCCAAGCACGACTCCAACACCATCATTAGGATTCCCGACGACACAACAGTGGTAGGCCTGATCCCCGACAACGATGAGACAGCCTATAGGGAGGAGGTCAGAGACCTGACAGTGTGGTGCCAGGATAACAACCTCTCCCTCTACTTGATCAAGACAAAGGAGATGATTGTGGACTACAGAAAAAGGAGGCCTGAGCCACGCCTGCATTCTCATCGACAGGGCTGTAGTGGACCAGGTTGAGAGCTTCAACGTGAAGAAGGCACGACAAAACCTAATCCCCCGCAGGAGACAAACGATTTGGCATGGGTCCCCAGTGTCACGACGTGGCCCTTTTGGGTGTATATCGTGGCTCCACCCCTCTCTCATTCTCTCTCCCACATCAGGTTTTACAACGGTCATAAATACCTGGTAGAAACTGCCGTATTGAGGGAGATGGATAACAAAGAGCTTCTCTTGCAAAAACTCCTAATCTCCAAAATAGGAGAATTAAACAGTATTTATATTTTTGAGAATGTGGGAATGGTCCGTGGACACTTAAGGGACAGTGATCTCATGAAGGACAGGAAACACACATAACTGTATCTCTTAAAGTGTACATTTCCCAGCAGTCTGGTTCACATCTGAATGTTGTATAAGATGACTGAATAAGTATGAGAATACTTTTGAAAAGATAATGTGATTTAGTCTTCTAAATGAGAATTGGTTGTTTTATGGTAATTTATGCAGTCAGTGGCCACAGTAGGTGGCCGTGAGCCAGACATTACATCAGGCGTCATGGAACCGCCCTTTTCTACTTCAGAATGAAAGGATTCATGACATAATGTACATTTAGTCAAGATAACGCCGGGGCAGGGAGTTCCCATGTTGAAATGGGTGGAACTCTGAAACTTTCAACAGAGAAGAAATACTACTTAATGCCAAAGAGACCCACGGTAAGTCGGACGTCTCAAATGGTTAAGACCTGAAAATATGGAGCTGACGCTACATGTGGAAATGGTTAAGAAATGCAACTCTACCAAAGGACAAGACCAGAGAACGTGGAGATCATTCCCATGTGGAAATGGATAAGAACTGCAACTCTACCAAAGGACAAGACCAGAGAACGCGGAGATCATTCCCATGTGGAAATGGTTAAGAACTGCAACTCTACCAAAAGACAAGACCATAGAACGCGGAGATCATTCCCATGTGGAAATGGTTAGAAGAAATCTGGACTTCCTGACGGGCCGCCCCCCAGGTGGGGAATGTAGGAAGCAACATCTCCCCTTTGCTTATCCTCAACACTGGGGCCCCACAAGGGTGCGTGCTCAGCCTCCTCCTATACTCACTAGTCACTAGTCACCCCTGACTGTGTGGCCATGCACGCCTCCAACTCAATCATCAAGTTTGCATGAACAAAATAAAGGAGTAGATCATGGACGTCAGGAAACAACAGAGGGAGCGCTCCCCTATCCACACCGACGGGCCAGCAGTGGAGAAGGTGGAAAGTTTCAAGTTCCTCGGCGTACAAATCATGGGCAATGGTCCACCCTGGTCCACCCTAACCCTAGTACGGCAACTGCACCGTCCACAACCGCAGGGCTCTCCAGAGGGTGGTGCAGTTTGTACAACGCATCACCGGGGGAAAACAACCACCCGAGCCACTGCCTGTTCACCACGCTACCATCCAGAAGGCGAGGTCAGTACAGGTGCATCAAAGCTGAGACCGAGAAACTGAAAAATATCTTCTATCTCAATGCCATCAGACTGTTAAACAGCCATCACTAACACAGTGAGGCTGCTGCCTACATACAGACTGGAAATCATTGGCCACTTTAATAAATGGATCACTAGTCACTTTATTAATGCCACTTTAATAATGTTTACATATCTTACATTACTCATCTCATATGTATATACTGTATTTTATACTATCTATTGCATCTATTCTATGCCGGTCGGTCATGGCCCATCCATATATTTATATGTACATATTCTTATTCCATCCCTTTACTTAGATGTGTGTGTATTGGGGAGTTGTTGGGGAATTGTTAGATTACTTGTTAGATGTTACTGCGCTGTCGGAACTAGAAGCACAAGCACTTCCCTACATGAAATTACTTGATTTATATTGCCCACCAGTGTTAATATGTATATATTTACCATTGTTACATGTACACCACCATTCAAACATTTGGGGTCACTTAGAAATGTACTTGTAATTGAAAGAAAAGCAAAATTTTTTGTCCATTAAAATAACATCAAATTGATCAGAAATTCAGTGTAGACATTGTTAATGTTGTAAATGACTATTGAAGCTGGAAATGGCAGATTTGATTATGGAATATCTACATAGGCTTACAGAGGCCCATTATCAGCAACCATCACTCCTGTGTTCCAATGACACGTTGTGTTAGCTAATCCAAGTTTATCATTTTAAAAGGCTAAGTGATCATTAGAAACCCATTTTGCAATTAAGTTAGCACAGCTGAAAACTGTTTAAAGCAGCAATAAAACTGTCATTTAGACTAGTGGAGTATCTGGAGCATCAGCATTTGTGGCTTCGATTACAGGCTCAAAATGGCCAGAAACAAATAACTTTCTTCTGAAACTCATCAGTCTATTCTTGTTCTGAGAAATGAAGGCTATTCAATGCGAGAAATTGTCAAGAAACTGAAGATCTCATACAACACTGTGTACTACTCCCTTCACAGAACAGCACAAACTGGCGCTAATGAGAATAGAAAGAGGAGTGGGAGGCCTTGGTGCACAACTGAGCAAGAGGACAAGTACATAGTGTCTAGTTCGAGAAACTGGCAGCTTCATTAAATAGTACCCGCAAAACACCAGTCTCAACATCAACAGTGAAGAGGCGACTCCGGGATGCTGGCCTTCTAGGCAGAGTTCCTCTGTCCAGTGTCTGTGTTCTTTTCCAATCTTAATCTTTTCTTTTTATTGGCCAGTCTGAGATATGGCTTTTTCTTTGCAACTCTGCCTAGAAGGCCACCCTATTGTACTCCCATCATGGCCAGATGTGATGCAGCCTGGATTCGAACCAGGTACTGCAGTGATGCCTCCTGCACTGAGATGCAGTGCCTTAGACCACTGCGCCACTCAGAAGTTAATATATATTGATCATTGTTACAGTGTTAATATTGTCATGACGTTGGCTTGTGGGTAAGGTTTATGACCCCCCCCCATAAATACCTTTCTCCCTTCCCTCTCTCCCTTGACTCTACTGAAGGACTCTTGAATAGCCTTTGTTAAACATAGAGAGTCTGGGAGCATCAAACGGTGGGGGGAAAGGAACCATATTTCGGTAATAGAACCAGTTGAAAATATGTGTTGGTACTTAATGAATATGATGTCAGTTCGGTTGTCATCTGAGACATTATGACTGATGACAGGATGACATGAACTGTATCAGGGAAAGTCTACACATTCTAGTTATCAGATTCACATGGAATTGTTGTGCAATTTAAATGTTTAAATATGAAACTATTTGGGAAAAGATGAAATATAATTTTAGCTTCCAAATGAGAGAATTGGGTTTCCTAAGGTTAGAGTTCTGCTCAATCAGTGGCCCGCCCCTGTGAAGAGACATGGGTTATAAACTATGAAACACACCCTTCTCTCCCTCCACTATAAAAGCCCTTGACGAAAATGTAACCTCTTGTTCCGGGTACATTAGGACGACGGTCCGATGTCAGAAGGATTCAGATAATAACTACAGAACGAAGCCAACCTCAGCATGAGCTTTGGTTGGGAATGGTATGAACTTCGAACTCTTATTCACTACGGAAGTGATACCTCCTAGCCGTTGAGTTAACAGTGGCCGCTGTAAACGTGGGCTAGGAAAGGATGGACGACGTAGCTAGTCTAACACACAACGACGATACTACAATGTATCCAATTTACCACCAGAGACATTCTTCCGAGGACAGGAAGATCTCTGTTGGCCAACATGGCCAGCATCGATGACCAACCTACCGAAGCGCAGCCCAGAGTAAATATTTATTACATTTTCCTTTTCCAAATGGGCGGTAATTTAGAATGCATAAGATACTGTATTTACGATAGCACAGCTTCTTCCTCTGTTACTCAGTCTTCCGCTCTTTCACTCAAACCCAGCCCCTTTTCCTTTGTGTTACAAGCTGTCATATCTGTTCCGTCCGCTAGGGACGTTTTCCTTTATGACGTAATTTGTAATCAAGTTATGAGGCAGCAGGAGATAGGAGCCGACGATACGAGGGAACACGGTTGGCAAGGAAGTCCGAAAAGCAACCCCCAAAATTTTTTGGGGGGGAGGCTTACAGGGAGTATGGCTATGCCAGGTAGGAGACCTGCGCAAACTCCCTGTGCTTTCCGGTGGGCTAGAGAGACCGGGCAGACACCGTGTTATGCTATGGAGCGCACGGTGTTTCCAGTGCGGGTGCATAGCCCGGTGCGGTTCATACCAGCCCTTCGTATTGGCCGGGCTAGAGTGGGCATCGAGCCAGGTAAGCTTGGGCAGGCTCGGTGCTCAAGAGCTCCAGTGCGCCTGCACGGTCCGGTCTATCCAGAGCCACCTCCACACACCAGTCCTCCGGTAGCAGCTCCCCGCACCAGGCTTCCTGTGCGTGTCCTCGCTCCAGTATCACCAGTGCCAGCACCACGCATCAGGCCTACAGTGCGCCTCGCCTCTCCTGCGCTGTCGGAGTCTCCCGCCTCTCCAGCGCTGTCGGAGCCTTTCTCCTCTCCTGCGCTACCGGAGTCTCCTGTCTGTTCAGCGCTATCAGAGCCTTCCTTCCCTCCTGCGCTGTCGGAGTCTCCCGCCTGTTTAGCGCAGCCAGAGCCTTTCTCCTCTCCTGCGCTGCTGGAGTCTCCCGCCTGTTTTGCGCTTTCGGAGTCTCCCGCCTGTTCAGCGCAGCCAGCGTTTTCCTCCTCTCCTGCGCTGTCGGAGTCTTCCGCCTGTTCAGCGCTTCCAGAGCCTTCCTCCTCTACAGCGCTGCCGGAGCCTCCTGCCTGCATGAAGCAGCCTGAGCTGTCAGTCTGCAGGGAGCTGTCAGTATGCATGAAGCAGCCAGAGCTGTCAGTCTGCAAAGTGCTGTCAGTCTGCAAGGAGCTGCCAGTCTGCAAGGAGCTGTCAGCCTGCATGGAGCAGTCAGAGCTGTCAGTCTGCAAGGAGCTGCCAGTCTGCAGGGAGCTGTCAGTCTGCAAGGAGCTGTCAGTCTGCAAGGAGCTGCCAGTCTGCAGGGTGCTGTCAGTCTGCAAGGAGCTGCCAGTCTGCAGGGTGCTGTCAGCCTGCATGGAGCAGTCAGAGCTGTCAGTCTGCATGAAGCAGCCAGAGCTGCCAGTCTGCAAAGAGCTGCCAGTCTGCAAGGAGCTGTCAGCCTGCATGGAGCAGTCAGAGCTGTCAGTCTGCATAGAGCAGCTAGATCCGCCAGTCAGCCATGATCTTCTAGATCTGCCAGTCAACCAGATTCTTCCAGATCAGCCTGTCAACCAGAATCTTCCAGATCTGCTAGTCAACCAGAATCTTCCAGATCTGCTAGTCAACCAGAATCTTCCAGATCTGCTAGTCAACCAGAATCTTCCAGATCTGCTAGTCAACCTGAATCTTCCAGATCCGCCAGCCAGCCAGGATCTACCGGAGCCTACTACCTACCTGAGCTTCCTCTCAGTACTGGGCTTCCTCTCTGTACTGGGCTTCCTCTCAGTTCCGGGCTGCCCCTCAGTCCCGAGCTGCCCCTCAGTCCCGAGCTGCCCCTCAGTCCCGAGCTGCCCCTCAGTCCCGAGCTGCCCCTCAGTCCCGAGCTGCCCCTCAGTCCCGAGCTGTCCCTCAGTCCCGAGATGCCCCTCAGTCACGAGCTGCTCCTCAGTTCTGTGGGGTTCTGGGTGAGGTCATGGTCGGCGGCGAGGGTGGATTATCCCAGGAAGCGAAGGGGAGGAACTATGACATTTATGGAGTGGGGTCCACGTCCCGAGCCGGAGCCGCCACCATGGACAGACGCCCACCCGGACCCTCCCTATGGTTTTGAGGTGCGTCCGGGAGTCCGCACCTTAGGGGGGGGGTTCTGTCACGCCTTGGTCATAGTGTTTTGTGTTTTCGTTATATATTTTGGTCAGGCCAGGGTGTGACATGGGTTTATGTGTTGTGTTTCGTATTGGGGTTTTATAAGATTTGGGATTGCTAATGATTAGGGGTGTGTCTAGTTAGGCTTGGCTGCCTGAGGCAGTTCTCAATCAGAGTCAGGTGATTCTCGTGGTCTCTGATTGGGAACCATATTTAGGTAGCCGGGGTTTCACTGTGTATTTCGTGGGTGATTGTTCCTGTCTCTGTGTAGTGTTCACCAGATAGGCTGTATTAGGTTTCACGTTCCGTTTGTTGTTTTTGTATTTATTAGTTATTTCATGTATCGTTCCGTTTTTTCATTCATTAAAGACATGAGTAACCACCACGCTGCATTTCGGTCCCGACTCTCTTTCAACAAACGAAGAACGCCGTTACACATGTATTGTTTCACTTTGTCCTACATTGTTGGCGCTCAGAGCTCAGAGCTATACCCTGTAATTACACCTGCAACCCATGTGATTATTAAACTTCTCATCATATAAAAACATTGTCCCGGTTACCCATAATAATCCCTACTACACAGCTACGACATGTTGTTTCAGAGGAGGAGGTTTCATCAGGGATGCTAGTGGTGGTTTGTGTTAAGAGGGTGGGGGTTAAAGGTCAGGGATTAGAGTGAGATCAGAGGTCGTACCCTCTCTCTCCTGGGCGGTGAGGTTAGTCAGTCTCTGGACATGTCTCCGTGGTAACAGCAACGTCTGGAACGGCCAGGTGGCCCAGTATGGAACCACAGCCAGCCAATCAGCATTCTGCACCACTACACGCTCCTAGAGAGAGAGAGACATAAGAAGGAGGGGGAGATTGAGGAATAAAGATAGAAAAAGAGGGAGAGAGGGTGAGGAATAGAGAGAGACCAGAGAGAGAGACAGAGATAGAAGGAGAGAGAGAATGAAAGAGAAAAGGAGAGAGAGAGAGAGAGACAGACAGAGAGACAGAGAAAGAGAGAGATGTCTTTATTGTTTTGAAACTTCTGTATGTGCAATGTTTACTGTTAATTTTTATTGTTTATTTCACTTTTGTATATTATCTACCTCACTTGCTTTGGCAATGTTAACACATGTTTCCCATGCCAATAAAGCCCCTTGAATTGATTTGAATTAAGAGAGAGAGAGAGAGAGAGAGAGGGAGAGTGCGAGAGAGAGAGAGAGAGAGAGAGAGGGAGAGTGCGAGAGAGAGAGAGAGAGAGAGTGTGAGAGAGAGAGAGAGAGAGAGAGAGGGAGAGTGTGAGAGAGAGAGAGAGAGAGAGAGAGAGAGAGAGAGAGAGAGAGAGAGAGAGAGAGAGGGAGTGCGAGTGCGAGAGAGAGAGAGAGAGAGGGAGAGAGAGAGAGAGAGGGAGAGAGAGAGAGAGAGGGAGAGAGAGGGAGAGAGAGAGAGGGAGAGAGAGGGAGAGAGAGAGAGGGAGAGAGAGAAGACAATCAGTATTCCATCACTTCTGTGGCTAATAGAACAAGCAGCAACAGTCCAGAGGAGATAGAAACACAGACCCCTCTGCAAAATAACAATCTTTAAAGAAAACATTCATATTAACATATCTTCCTGAGGTCCACAATTTTTCCTCAGATCAAACAAGCAGCTAATACCTGAGAGTAAAGACAACAGTCAAAGTAGTATGATATAGGTACAGTGAACGGACAGTACCAACACGACACACAGGAAAAACACATAGGACAGACAGAACAGACAGAGAGGAGAGGGGGAAGAGGTTTAACCTCAGGTCTGATGAGAGTTAGGAGAAGGAGAGGAGAGGGGGAAGAGGTTTGACACCAGCTCTGATGAGAGTTAGGAGAAGGAGAGGAGGAAGAGGTTTGACCTCAGCTCTGATGAGAGTTAGGAGAAGGAGAGGAGAGGGGGAAGAGGTTTAACCTCAGGTCTGATGAGGTCTCATCTCTGCTGAGAGTTAGGAGAAGGAGAGGAGAGGAGAAAGAGGTTTGACATCAGCTCTGAAGAGAGGAAGGTGGTGGACCATTATAACACTGCACCACCATTATACCACTGTAATACTGTACCACCATTCTACCACTGTAACACTGTACCACCATTCTACCACTGTAATACTGTACCACCATTATACCACTAACACTGTACCACCATTCTACCAATGTAACACTGTACCAAAATTATACCACTGTAATACTGTACCACCATTATACCACTGTAACACCATTATACCACTAATACGGTACCACCATACCACTATAATACTGTACCACCATTATACCACTAATACTGTACCACCATTATACCACTGTAATACGGTACCACCATTATACCACTGTAATACGGTACCACCATTATACCACTATAATACTGTACCACCATTAAACCACTGTAATACTGTACCACCATTATACCACTGTAATACGGTACCACCATTATACCACTGTAATACTGTACCACCATTATACCACTGTAATACGGTACCACCATTATAATACGGTACCACCATTATACAACTATAATAATGTACCCCATTATACCACTGTAATACTGTACCCCATTATACCACTGTAATACTGTACCCCCATTATACCACTGTAATACTGTACCACCATTATACCACTGTAATACTGTACCACCATTATACCACTGTAATACTGTACCACCATTTTAACACTAATACTGTACCACCATTATACCACTGTAATACTGAACCACCATTATACCACTGTAATACTGTACCACCATTATACCACTGTAATACTGTACCACCATTATACCACTAATACTGTACCACCATTATACCACTGTAATACTGTACCACCATTATACCACTGTAACACCACTATACCCCTGTAATACTGTACCACCATTATACCACTGTAACACTGTACCACTGAAATACTGTACCACCATTATACTACTGTAATACCGTACCACCATTATACCACTGTAATAATGTACCACCATTATACCACCATAATACTGTACCACAATTATACCACTAAAACAATGTACTACCATTATACCACTATAATACTGTACCACCATAATACCACTGTAATAATGTACCACCATTATACCACTGTAACACCGTACCACCATTATACCACTAATACTGTACCACCATAATACCACTGTAATACTGTACCACCATTATACCACTGTAACACTGTACCACCATTATACCACTGTACCACCATTATACCACTAATACGGTACCACCATAATACCACTGTAATACTGTACCACCATTATACCACTGTAATACTGTACCACCATTATACCACTGTAACACTGTACCACCATTATACTACTGTAACACTGTACCACCATTATATCACTGTAACACTGTACCACCATTATACCACTAATACTGGACCACCATTATACCACTGTATCACTGTACCACCATAATACAACTGTAATACTGTACCACCATTATACCACTATAATACTGTACCACCATTATAATACGGTACCACCATTATACCACTATAATACTGTACCACCATTATACCACTGTAATACTGTACCACCATTATACCACTAACACTGTACCATCATTATACCACTAATACTGTACCACCATTATACCACTGTAATACTGTACCACCATTATACCACTGTAACACCATTATACCACTGTAATACTGTACCACCATTATACCACCGTAATACTGTACCACAATTATACCACTAAAACACTGTACTACCATTATACCACTATAATACTGTACCACCATAATACCACTGTAATACTGTACCACCATTATACCACTGTAACACTGTACCACCATTATACCACTAATACTGTACCACCATAATACCACTGTAATACTGTACCACCATTATACCACTGTAATACTGTACCACCATTATACCACTGTAACACTGTACCACCATTATACTACTGTAACACTGTACCACCATTATATCACTGTAACACTGTACCACCATTATACCACTAATGCTGGACCACCATTATACCACTGTAATACTGTACCACCATTATAGCACTGTAACACCATTATACCACTGTAATACTGTACCACCATTATACCACTGTAACACCATTATACCACTGTAACACTGTACCACCATTATATCACTGTAACACTGTACCACCATTATACCACTAATACTGGACCACTATTGTACCACTGTATCACTGAACCACCATAATACAACTGTAATACTGTACCACCATTATACCACTATAATACTGTACCACTATTACTATTAGTATTAGTACTACCACAGCTCAGCCTACATTACTATTAGTATTAGTACTACCACAACTCAGCCTACATTGCTGTTAGTATTAGTACTACCACAGCTCAGCCTACATTACTATTAGAACTAGTGCTACCACAGCTCAGCCTACATTACTATTAGAACTAGTGCTACCACAGCTCAGCCTACATTACTATTAGAACTAGTACTACCACAGCTCAGCCTACATTACTATTAGTATTATTACTACCACAACTCAGCCTACATTGCTGTTAGTATTAGTACTACCACAGCTCAGCCTACATTACTATTAGTACTACCGCAGCTCAGCCTACATTACTATTAGAACTAGTACTACCACAGCTCAGCCTACATTACTATTAGTATTATTACTACCACAGCTCAGCCTACATTACTATTAGTATTACCACAGCTCAGCCTACATTACTATTAGTACTACCACAGCTCAGCCCACATTACAATAAGTACTACCACAGCTCCACCTACATTACTGTTAGTATTAGTACTACCACAGCTCAGTCTACATTACTACTAGTATTAGTACTACCACAGCTCCACCTACATTACTGTTAGTATTAGTACTACCACAGCTCAGCCTACATTACTACTAGTATTACCGCAGCTCAGCCTACATTACTATTAGTATTAGTACTACCACAGCTCCACCTACATTACTGTTAGTGTTAGTACTACCACAGCTCAGCCCAAATTACTATTAGTACTACCACAGCTCAGCCTACATTACTATTAGTACTACCACAGCTCAGCCTACATTACTATTAGTATTACCACAGCTCAGCCTACAGTACAATAAGTACTACCACAGCTCAGTCTACATTACTATTAGTACTACCACAGCTCCACCTACATTACTGTTAGTATTAGTACTACCACAGATCAGCCTACATTACTATTAGTATTACCGCAGCTCAGCCTACATTACTATTAGTATTACCGCAGCTCAGCCTACATTACTATTAGTATTAGTACTACCACAGCCCCACCTACATTACTGTTAGTATTAGTACTACCACACCTCAGCCCAAATTACTATTAGTACTACCACAGCTCAGCCTACATTACTATTAGTATTACCACAGCTCAGCCTACATTACTATTAGTACTACCACAGCTCAGCCTACATTACTATTAGTATTACCGCAGCTCAGCCTACATTACTATTAGTATTACCACAGCTCAGCCTACATTACTATTAGTAGTAGTACTACCACAGCTCAGCCTATATTACTATTAGTATTACCACAGCTCAGCCTACATTACTATTAGTATTACCACAGCTCAGCCTACATTACTATTAGTATTACCGCAGCTCAGCCTACATTACTATTAGTATTACCGCCGCTCAGCCTACATTACTATTAGTAGTAGTACTACCACAGCTCAGCCTACATTACTATTAGTACTACCACAGCTCACCCTACATTACTATTAGTATTACCACAGCTCAGCCTACATTAGTATTAGTACTACCACAGCTCAACCTACATTACTATTGGAATTAGTACTACCACAGCTCAGCCTACATTACTATTAGTAGTAGTACTACCACAGCTCAGCCTACATTACTATTAGTATTAGTACTACCACAGCTCAGCCTACATTGCTATTAGTAGTAGTACTACCACAGCTCAGCCTACATTGCTATTAGTATTACCACAGCTCAGCCTACATTACTATTAGTGCTACCACAGCTCAGCCTACATTAGTATTAGTACTACCACAGCTCAACCTACATTACTATTAGTATTAGTACTACCACAGCTCAGCCTACATTACTATTAGTGCTACCACAGCTCACCCTACATTACTACTAGTATTACCGCAGCTCAGCCTACATTACTATTAGTAGTAGTACTACCACAGCTCAGCCTACATTACTATTAGTATTACCACAGCTCATCCTACATTACTATTAGTACTACCACAGCTCACCCTACATTACTATTCGTATTAGTATTACCACAGCTCACCCTACATTACTATTCGTATTAGTATTACCACAGCTCACCCTACATTACTATTCGTATTAGTATTACCACAGCTCACCCTACATTACTATTCGTATTAGTATTACCACAGCTCATTACCTGAGACTAATGTATTTTTGTTGTTATATCTTTCTCTTAACTCTGCATTGTTGGAAAAGGACCCATAAGTCTACACCTGTAGTTTACGAAGCAGGTGATTTGTGCGTATCTGGCGCTGGTGGAACTCACATCTAACACACTGGGGAAATGGTAATCAGGCGTAACACAGATGGACTGGAGACAAACACCACCAGAAGTCCTTCCTGTTTGGCATACAGCGGCATTAGAGGTTTATGGGTAGTGCCGTCCTACGTCTCTCTGCCTCCCTCTTAGAGTACAGCAGCAGTAGAGGTATTATGAGTAATGTAGTCCACGCTGTCTCTCGGCCTCCATCTTAGCGTACTGCAGCAGTAGAGGTTTATGGGTAGTGTAGTCCTATCTGTTTCTCTGCCTCCATCTTAGCGTGCTGCAGCAGTAGAGGTTTATGGGTAGTGTAGTCCTATCTGTTTCTCTGCCTCCATCTTAGCGTACTGCAGCAGTAGAGGTTTATGGGTAGTGTAGTCCTATCTGTTTCTCTGCCTCCATCCTAGCGTACTGCAGCAGTAGATGTACTATGGGTAATGTAGTCCTACCTGTTTCTCTGCCTCCATCTTAGCGTACTGCAGCAGTAGAGGTTCTCCGTGGGTCTTCAGGTATTCTCTCTGACAGCGGTCCGACAGGGTGGCTTCATTAGGCAGGAAGTTACTGGCCCACACCTATGACATCACAGGAAGAGAACAACACTGGGTGAGAGCACAGAAGTAGGAGCAGGGATCAGAGGAGAAAGTGGAGAGGAGAGAGGGATTAGAAGGAGGGAGGAGAGAGGAGGAGCAGAAACAGCAGCACACACACTGGGAGGGAGAGTACATCATGTCTGTCTGTCCCCTCTGGACAATAATAACACACTAACTCTAACCCAGCAGAATTGGCTCTTTAAATAACCCACCACAATGCAGGCTGTACTCTCATATGCAAATATCAGGATATCATGGGTGATACTAGACATATAAACACGGTCCAGTTATTTCTGCTCAGACCCATTGGATTTAAGAAGCACTCTGATCATCCCCATCATTCCACGTACCAGATAGCAAACGGCCTCACTGGGGAGGATACGGGGACTTGAGGAGAAAATGTTTTGTTTTTCCCCCAAACCACAGAAAGCAAAACTAAGCAACATGAAGATGGATGGAGAGCAGAGCGGAGCAACAACATGGAGATGGATGGACAGCAGAGCAGAGCAACAACATGGAGATGGATGGACAGCAGAGCAGAGCAACAACATAGAGATGGATGGACAGCAGAGCAGAGCAACAACATGGAGATGGATGGACAGCAGAGCAGAGCAACAACATGGAGATGGATGGACAGCAGAGCAGAGCAACAACATGGAGATGGATGGACAGCAGAGCAGAGCGACAACATGGAGATGGATGGACAGCAGAGCAGAGCAACAACATGGAGATGGATGGACAGCAGAGCAGAGCAACAACATGGAGATGGATGGACAGCAGAGCAACAACATGGAGATGGATGGACAGCAGAGCAACAACAACATGGGTAGAGAGGAAGAGGTAGAAAGCAGAGCAGCAACAACATGAAGATGGATGGACAGCAGAGCAGAGCAACAACATGGAGATGGATGGACAGCAGAGCAACAACAACATGGGTAGAGAGGAAGAGGTAGAGAGCAGCAACAACATGAAGATGGATGGACAGCAGAGCAACAACATGAAGATGGATGGACAGCAGAGCAACAACATGGGTAGAGAGGAAGAGGTAGAGGTAGAGAGGAAGAGAGGAAAAGAGGAAGAGAGGAAGAGATTTTTATTTTACTCAGCAAGTCAGTTAAGAACACATTCTTATTTTCAATGACGGCCTAGGAACAGTGGGTTAACTGCCTGTTCAGGGGCAGAACGACAGATTTGTACCTTGTCAGCTCGGGGATTCGAACTTGCAACCTTTCGTTTACTAGTCCAACGCTCTAACCACTAGGCTACCCTTCCTCCCCAGGTAGAGAGGAAGAGAGGACGAGAGGTAGAGAGGTAGAGAGGAAGAGAGGTAGAGAGGCAGAGAGGTCCATCTCTCCCTCCTTTCATCCCTCTTATCCTACTGCCCTATCCATCTCTCCCTCCCTCCCTCCCTCACCCAGGGGTGGCTCGCAGGCAGCATCAAACCAATATTATCTGCAGCACAGAGAGACATGTAACATGGTTAGTTATACTAGTGAGGCTGGGGGGAGTAAAGGTTAGTTATACTAGTGAGGCTGGGGGGAGTAAAGGTTAGTTATAATAGTGAGGCTGGGGGGAGTAAAGGAAAGGTAGTAAAGGTTAGTTATAATAGTGAGGCTGGGGGGAGTAAAGGAAAGGTAGTAAAGGTTAGTTATAATAGTGAGGCTGGGGGGAGTAAAGGAAAGGTAGTAAAGGTTAGTTATAATAGTGAGGCTGGGGGGAGTAAAGGAAAGGTAGTAAAGGTTAGTTATAATAGTGAGGCTGGGGGGAGTAAAGGTTAGTTATAATAGTGAGGCTGGGGGGAGTAAAGGTTAGTTATAATAGTGAGGCTGGGGGGAGTAAAGGTTAGTTATAATAGTGAGGCTGGGGGGAGTAAAGGTTAGTTATAATAGTGAGGCTGGGGGGAGTAAAGGTTAGTTATAATAGTGAGGCTGGGGGGAGTAAAGGAAAGGTAGTCAAGGTTAGTTATAATAGTGAGGCTGGTGGGAGTAAAGGTTAGTTATAATAGTGAGGCTGGGGGTAGTAAAGGTTAGTTATAATAGTGAGGCTGGGGGGAGTAAAGGAAAGGTAGTAAAGGTTAGTTATAATAGTGAGGCTGGGGGGAGTAAAGGAAAGGTAGTAAAGGTTAGTTATAATAGTGAGGCTGGGGGGAGTAAAGGTTAGTTATAATAGTGAGGCTGGGGGGAGTAAAGGTTAGTTATAATAGAGAGGCTGGGGGGAGTAAAGGTTAGTTATAATAGTGAGGCTGGGGGGAGTAAAGGTTAGTTATAATAGTGAGGCTGGGGGTAGTAAAGGTTAGTTATAATAGTGAGGCTGGGGGGAGTAAAGGTTAGTTATAATAGTGAGGCTGGGGGGAGTAAAGGTTAGTTATAATAGTGAGGCTGGGGGGAGTAAAGGTTAGTTATAATAGTGAGGCTGGGGGAGTAAAGGTTAGTTATAATAGTGAGGCTGGGGGGAGTAAAGGTTAGTTATAATAGTGAGGCTGGGGGGAGTAAAGGAAAGGTAGTAAAGGTTAGTTATAATAGTGAGGCTGGGGGGAGTAAAGGAAAGGTAGTCAAGGTTAGTTATAATAGTGAGGCTGGGGGGAGTAAAGGTTAGTTATAATAGTGAGGCTGGGGGGAGTAAAGGTTAGTTATAATAGTGAGGCTGGGGGGAGTAAAGGAAGGTAGTAAAGGTTAGTTATAATAGTGAGGCTGGGGGGAGTAAAGGTTAGTTATAATAGAGAGGCTGGGGGTAATAAAGGTTAGTTATAATAGTGAGGCTGGGGGGGAGTAAAGGAAAGGTAGTAAAGGTTAGTTATAATAGTGAGGCTGGGGGGAGTAAAGGAAAGGTAGTAAAGGTTAGTTATAATAGTGAGGCTGGGGGGAGTAAAGATTAGTTATAATAGTGAGGCTGGGGGGGAGTAAAGGAAAGGTAGTAAAGGTTAGTTATAATAGTGAGGCTGGGGGGAGTAAAGGTTAGTTATAATAGTGAGGCTGGGGGGAGTAAAGGTTAGTTATAATAGTGAGGCTGGGGGGGAGTAAAGGAAAGGTAGTAAAGGTTAGTTATAATAGTGAGGCTGGGGGGGAGTAAAGGAAAGGTAGTAAAGGTTAGTTATAATAGTGAGGCTGGGGGGGAGTAAAGGAAAGGTAGTAAAGGTTAGTTATAATAGTGAGGCTGGGGGTAGTAAAGGTTAGTTATAATAGTGAGGCTGGGGGAGTAAAGGAAAGGTAGTAAAGGTTAGTTATAATAGTGAGGCTGGGGGGAGTAAAGGAAAGGTAGTAAAGGTTAGTTATAATAGTGAGGCTGGGGGGAGTAAAGATTAGTTATAATAGTGAGGCTGGGGGGAGTAAAGGTTAGTTATAATAGTGAGGCTGGGGGGAGTAAAGGTTAGTTATAATAGTGAGGCTGGGGGGGAGTAAAGGAAAGGTAGTAAAGGTTAGTTATAATAGTGAGGCTGGGGGGAGTAAAGGAAAGGTAGTAAAGGTTAGTTATAATAGTGAGGCTGGGGGAGTAAAGGAAAGGTAGTAAAGGTTAGTTATAATAGTGAGGCTGGGGGAGTAAAGGTTAGTTATAATAGTGAGTCTGGGGGGGAGTAAAGGAAAGGTAGTAAAGGTTAGTTATAATAGTGAGGCTGGGGGGGAGTAAAGGAAAGGTAGTAAAGGTTAGTTATAATAGTGAGGCTGGGGGGAGTAAAGGAAAGGTAGTAAAGGTTAGTTATAATAGTGAGGCTGGGGGGAGTAAAGGAAAGGTAGTAAATGTTAGTTATAATAGTGAGGCTGGGGGGAGTAAAGGTTAGTTATAA
Organism: Oncorhynchus kisutch; assembly: GCF_002021735.2. Taxonomy (NCBI): domain Eukaryota; kingdom Metazoa; phylum Chordata; class Actinopteri; order Salmoniformes; family Salmonidae; genus Oncorhynchus; species Oncorhynchus kisutch. Next base: position 1,003,172 of record NC_034179.2, read on the forward strand.
TAGTGAGGCTGGGGGGAGTAAAGGTTAGTTATAATAGTGAGGCTGGGGGGAGTAAAGGTTAGTTATAATAGTGAGGCTGGGGGGGAGTAAAGGAAAGGTAGTAAAGGTTAGTTATAATAGTGAGGCTGGGGGGAGTAAAGGAAAGGTAGTAAAGGTTAGTTATAATAGTGAGGCTGGGGGGAGTAAAGGAAAGGTAGTAAAGGTTAGTTATAATAGTGAGGCTGGGGGGAGTAAAGGTTAGTTATAATAGTGAGTCTGGGGGGGAGTAAAGGAAAGGTAGTAAAGGTTAGTTATAATAGTGAGGCTGGGGGGGAGTAAAGGAAAGGTAGTAAAGGTTAGTTATAATAGTGAGGCTGGGGGGAGTAAAGGAAAGGTAGTAAAGGTTAGTTATAATAGTGAGGCTGGGGGGAGTAAAGGAAAGGTAGTAAATGTTAGTTATAATAGTGAGGCTGGGGGGAGTAAAGGTTAGTTATAATAGTGAGGCTGGGGGGAGTAAAGGAAAGGTAGTAAATGTTAGTTATAATAGTGAGGCTGGGGGGAGTAAAGGAAAGGTAGTAAATGTTAGTTATAATAGTGAGGCTGGGGGGAGTAAAGGAAAGGTAGTAAAGGTTAGTTATAATAGTGAGGCTGGGGGGAGTAAAGGAAAGGTAGTAAATGTTAGTTATAATAGTGAGGCTGGGGGGAGTAAAGGAAAGGGGCGGCAGGGTAGCCTAGTGGTTAGAGCGTTGGACTAGTAACCGGAAGGTTGTGAGTTCAAACCCCCGAGCTGACAAGGTACAAATCTGTCGTTCTGCCCCTGAACAGGCAGTTAACCCACTGTTCCCAGGCCGTCATTGAAAATAAGAATGTGTTCTTAACTGACTTGCCTGGTTAAATAAAGGTACAAAAAAAAAAAAAAAAAAAAAAAAAAGGTAGAAACGGGATGGGTGGTGCAAAAGCTTCAGAAGAAGAAGAGCTCTCCAGTAGTAGTACCAAAACATTCAAAAGCCATTTTGTGAAGCCATTGTCACTCAACTGTAGTGTGTGATGTACCATTTTGTGAAGCCATTGTCACTCAACTGTAGTGTATGATGTACCATTTTGTGAAGCCATTGTCACTCAACTGTAGTGTATGATATACCATTTTGTAACTCTGAGTCTCTACATTTATCCAATGTAAAAAAAATATGTTTTAAATCGGACTGTGCCTCGACACAATCCTGTCTCAGAGCTCTACGGACAATTCCTTCGACCTCATAGCTTGGTTTTTGCTCTGACATGCACTGTCAACGGTGTCATTATGTGTAGATTGATGAGGATTATTATCTTTAATCCATTTTAGAATAAAGCTGTAACGTAACAAGTGGAATAAAGGGGCCTGAATACTTTCTGAATTTACTGTAAATGTCTTGATGTATCAGCTTTCAGATTTGAAAAATAATACGCTTAATTAAAGGATTAGATAGAAAATAAATTCTCAGGTTGGGAGCTTCAGGTGACTGCTACTGCTCACTAGCACTGCATTCTGGGACGTCAATGATTATAGCTTCTACACTTGGCCACTATATCAGTATGCAGCTACTTTATAGATGGGCCTCTTCTTTACAAGATGCTATACATGTCTCCTGCCTCAACCATGGAACCAGTTTTATATTAAACACTGAAGTATACCGGAAGTCTTGAAATGTGTGTGGTGACCCATCTTAACACATTGTAATAGAGAGGCATTATTATTGAGACTACTGAGATTATTGAGACTATTGACAAAGCTTCAGAAGCAAAGGACGAAACTATCTCAGCATTTCTGTAGCTGTACGTATAGAATGGGAGGCAGTTGATATCATTCCATTATTGTACATTTTCCCTTTAGATATTTCGGATTCATACTGAGGAGATGATATCTCATTAAGAGTTGTTGACTCATCATATAATCTACTTGCTGAAAGTAAATCACATGCTAGCTGTCAACAGAGTTTTCAACCTTTAAATTACATATTTGTCATGACATGAAAGCAATTCTATTATGAGTAGTGAAAACAACACATTGTGGATGTTGGTAGAGTAAATTGAAGTGACATATGCTCTCAGAAGTCCCTAGTGGTGTCAGTCTGTCTTTCAGCATGCAGAGGGGTGGAGATGGAAGTAGAATACTAATTTCTGTTTAGGTCGTGTGTAATGAACTTTGAATCACAATATTAAATATAAAGAAAGGCATGCTGTGTAGTCATATAGAGGATATACAGCTGGAACAGGCCAAGTTTGCCTGTAACTAGCCAAGACTGAACAAAATAAGTTGTAGCTTATGTCTCAAAAAACTCAAAACCTATAGAGCTGGAACTAGCCACCTCAGGACCCATGTCCTCCGATAAGGAGAGCAGGAACTAGCCACCTCAGGACCCATGTCCTCCGATAAGGAGAGCTGGAACTAGCCACCTCAGGACCCATGTCCTCCGATAAGGAGAGCTGGAACTAGCCACCTCAGGACCCATGTCCTCCGATAAGGAGAGCTGGAACTAGCCACCTCAGGGCCCATGGCCTCCGATAAGGAGAGCTGGAACTAGCCACCTCAGGACCCATGTCCTCCGATAAGGAGAGCTGGAACTAGCCACCTCAGGGCCCATGGCCTCCGATAAGGAGAGCTGGAACTAGCCACCTCAGGACCCATGTCCTCCGATAAGGAGAGCTGGAACTAGCCACCTCAGGACCCATGTCCTCCGATAAGGAGAGCTGGAACTAGCCACCTCAGGGCCCATGTCCTCCGATAAGGAGAGCAGGAACTAGCCACCTCAGGACCCATGTCCTCCGATAAGGAGAGCTGGAACTAGCCACCTCAGGACCCATGTCCTCCGATAAGGAGAGCTGGAACTAGCCACCTCAGGACCCATGTCCTCCGATAAGGAGAGCTGGAACTAGCCACCTCAGGACCCATGGCCTCCGATAAGGAGAGCTGGAACTAGCCACCTCAGGACCCATGTCCTCCGATAAGGAGAGCTGGAACTAGCCACCTCAGGGCCCATGTCCTCCGATAAGGAGAGCTGGACCTAGCCTTCTGGGAGATAGTTACTAACTACATCACTCTACTCCCTCTCTGTTCTCTTTGTCCATCTCGCTGTAATACTAGTGATAGATAGCATGCCAGTAAACTGCATAGTTTTCTGATGTCTTCATCAGAGGAATGTTCTTTAATGAGATCTCCTTACACAACTTATAAAGATATCTTCACTAGACGACGGACTAATCCACTCCTCTTTGTACTTTGGTACAGCCCAGTCTGCTCCGTTTCCATATTAAATGTCCCTGGCCACAGAGAAACTAGTCAAATCCTGAGCTCATCCAGAGAGGCTGAACAGTCCTTGATGCTATAAAACCGTCACACACAGAGAAGGAGACAGGGGAGTTGAGGGGGACAGGGAGGAAGAGAGAGAGAGAGGGAGAGATGCTGGTTGGGTAACAGTCTTCAAAGTGCCTTTACAGTCCAGAGAGCCAACAATGATACAAAAAAAAATGGTGTTTTAGAAAAAAAAAGTCAAGGCGTATCATTTTACATTTAAAACTGTCAGCTATGCAGCTCAATTTAGGACGCTCAATAAAGTGTTTTTACTGACCTGTTTTTACACACAATGAACATCTAATAACAGTTGGAATAATCAAGGAGTTGTTTTACGAGCTGGAGACCAGAGTAAAGTGTCCAACAAACATCTGGAAGTAAGCACAGCTTTGCATTGGCGTGTATTCATGGATGCCAAGGGAAGCAAAGGCTAAACATTTACCAAGAAAGAATGTATTCGTCTCTCTGTGTTTCCTCATTTTCCTTCAATTCACAAGAGGCTGAATGTATACTACATATCCAAAAGCATGTGGACACCTGCTCGTCCAACATCTCGTTCCAAAATCATGGGCATTAATATGGAGTTGGTCCCCCCTTTGCTGCTATAACAGCCTCCACTCTTCTGGGAAGGCTTTCCACTAGATGATGGAACATTGCCGCTATAACAGCCTCCACTCTTCTGGGAAGGCTTTCCACTAGATGTAGGAACATTGCTGCTATAACAGCCTCCACTCTTCTGGGAAGGCTTTCCACTAGATGTTGGAACATTGCTGCTATAACAGCCTCCACTCTTCTGGGAAGGCTTTCCACTAGATGATGGAACGTTGCTGCCAAAACAGCCTCCACTCTTCTGGGAAGGCTTTCCACTAGATGTTGGAACATTGCTGCTATAACAGCCTCCACTCTTCTGGGAAGGCTTTCCAGTAGATGATGGAACATTGCTGCTATAACAGCCTCCACTCTTCTGGGAAGGCTTTCCACTAGATGATGGAACATTGCTGCTATAACAGCCTCCACTCTTCTGGGAAGGCTTTCCACTAGATGATGGAACATTGCTGAGGGGACCTACTTCCATTCAGCCACAAGAGTATTAGTGAGGTAGGGCACTGATGTTGGGTGATTAGGCCTGGCTCGGAGTCGGCGTTCCAATTCATCTGAAAGATGTTTGATGGGGTTGAGATCAGGGCTCTGTGCCGGCCAGTCAAGTTCTTCCACACTGATATCAACAAACCATTTCTATATGGACCTCGCTTTGTGCACGGAGGCATTGTCATGCTGAAACAGGAAAGGCTATTCCCCAAACTGTTGCCACAAAGTTGGAAGCACAGAATCATCTAGAATGTCATTGTATGCTGTAGCGTTAAGATTTCCCTTCACTGGAACTAAGGGGCCCGAAACATCAAACAGCCCAAAACCATCATTCCTCTTACAACAAACTTTACAGTGGGCACTATGCATTGGGGCAGGTAGCGTCCTCCTGGCATCCGTCAAACCCAGATTAGTCTGTCAGACTGCCAGATGGTGAAGCGTGACTCATCACTCCAGAGAACGTGTTTCCACTGCTCCAGAGTCCAATGGCGGAGAACTTTACACTACTCCAGCTAACGCTTGGCATTGCGCATGGTGATTTTAGGCTTGTGTGCCTAAAATGGCTGCTCCATGGCTGCTCGGCCATGGAAACCCATTTCATGAAGCTCCCAACTAACAGTTATTATGCTGACGTTGCTCCAGAGGCAGTTTGGAACTCAGTAGTGAGTGTTGCAACCGAGGACAGACAATTTTTATGCGCTTCAGCATTCGGCGGTCCCGTTCTGTGAGCAACACATACTGAGCAGCTCATGTTATAGGCAAAAGTATGCTACATGGCAGACCAATCCGAACTCTCGGAATGTCCAGCCCAGCCATTATCTCAGCCAATCTTGGCTAGCGGGAAGGTTCCTGACTTTTTCTGTGTTTAGACCAACTAGGCATGTAATTTAACCATTTTATTCGTATTTACAGACTGCATACAAGTTTGTTATTAAGGCAAAGTTCACATGTTCCAGAAGGCACTTCTGCCCCCAAAAAGCATTTTGAAAAAAAAAGAAAAAGTACAAATGAACTTTCCTGTGAAGTAGTGACATGCAACATATATCTAATTTGCTGAAACTAGTCACAGATGTAGTGTATCTCACCAGAGAAAGCATCCTAGTGAGCAAAACAGTACCCCTCTTTCTCTGTCTGTGTAGGCCATCTATCTGATCATGTCTGGTCATAAAGAGTATGACATTGTTGCCTCCCATAGCATTGAATAAAAGGGAAGCCAGCGAGCATCTGGCCCCCCTTCATAAAAAAAAACACACACACTTACAAGCTAATGTAGCAGACTGTATAACAGTAGTGTACGGTCCAACAATATGACCATTATTACAGACTGCTGGAGGGTAATATACTGGACCGGTCGGCCTTGTTGTTCAATGGAATTTAAAGAAACCTCTCTTTCAGGAGTGGGTAACAGTGAGAATAGAGGTTGGAACAGGCTGGCTTACCTGGCAGTGAGGATAGAGGTTGGAACAGGCTTGACTTACCTGGCAGTGAGGATAGGGGTTGGAACAGGCTGACTTACCTGGCAGTGAGGATAGAGGTTGGAACAGGCTGACTTACCTGGCAGTGAGGATAGAGGTTGGAACAGGCTGACTTACCTGGCAGTGAGGATAGAGGTTGGAACAGGCTGACTTACCTGGCAGTGAGGATAGGGGTTGGAACAGGCTGACTTACCTGGCAGTGAGGATAGAGGTTGGAACAGGCAGACTTACCTGGCAGTGAGGATAGAGGTTGGAACAGGCTGACTTACCTGGCAGTGAGGATAGGGGTTGGAACAGGCTAGCTTACCTGGCAGTGAGGATGGGGGTTGGAACAGGCTGACTTACCTGGCAGTGAGGATGGGGGTTGGAACAGGCTGACTTACCTGGCAGTGAGGATAGAGGTTGGAACAGGCTGACTTACCTGGCAGTGAGGATAGGGGTTGGAACAGGCTAGCTTACCTGGCAGTGAGGATGGGGGTTGGAACAGGCTGACTTACCTGGCAGTGAGGATGGGGGTTGGAACAGGCTGACTTACCTGGCAGTGAGGATAGGGGTTGGAACAGGCTAGCTTACCTGGCAGTGAGGATGGGGGTTGGAACAGGCTGACTTACCTGGCAGTGAGGATGGGGGTTGGAACAGGCTGACTTACCTGGCAGTGAGGATAGAGGTTGGAACAGGCTGACTTACCTGGCAGTGAGGATAGAGGTTGGAACAGGCTGACTTACGTGGCAGTGAGGATAGAGGTTGGAACAGGCTAGCTTACCTGGCAGTGAGGATGGGGGTTGGAACAGGCTGACTTACCTGGCAGTGAGGATGGGGGTTGGAACAGGCTGACTTACCTGGCAGTGAGGATAGAGGTTGGAACAGGCTGACTTACCTGGCAGTGAGGATAGGGGTTGGAACAGGCTGACTTACCTGGCAGTGAGGATGGGGGTTGGAACAGGCTGACTTACCTGGCAGTGAGGATGGGGGTTGGAACAGGCTGACTTACCTGGCAGTGAGGATGGGGGTTGGAACAGGCTGACTTACCTGGCAGTGAGGATGGGGGTTGGAACAGGCTGACTTACCTGGCAGTGAGGATGGGGGTTGGAACAGGCTGACTTGCCTGGCAGTGAGGATGGGGATTGGAACAGGCTGGCTTACCTGGCAGTGAGGATAGAGGATGGAACAGGCTGACTTACCTGGCAGTGAAGATGAGGGTTGGAACAGACTGACTTACCTGGCAGTGAGGATGGGGGTTGGAACAGGCTGACTTACCTGGCAGTGAGGATAGAGGATGGAACAGGCTGACTTACCTGGCAGTGAGGATGAGGGTTGGAACAAGCTGACTTACCTGGCAGTGAGGATGGGGGTTGGAACAGGCTGGCTTACCTGGCAGTGAGGATAGAGGATGGAACAGGCTGACTTACCTGGCAGTGAGGATGAGGGTTGGAACAGGCTGACTTACCTGGCAGTGAGGATGAGGGTTGGAACAGGCTGGCTTACCTGGCAGTGAGGATAGAGGATGGAACAGGCTGACTTACCTGGCAGTGAGGATGAGGGTTGGAACAGGCTGACTTACCTGGCAGTGAGGATAGAGGATGGAACAGGCTGACTTACCTGGCAGTGAGGATAGAGGATGGAACAGGCTGACTTACCTGGCAGTGAGGATAGAGGATGGAACAGGCTGACTTACCTGGCAGTGAGGATGAGGGTTGGAACAGCCCATCATGGCTCCTTTATTCTCAAAGATCTGAAACACAGTTAAAGACAGGTCTTAGTGGTTTCTCCACGCATCGCGCCGACAGAAACAAACATCTTTCTGGTAAGAAAAGAGGCGGGGGCGTATGCCTTATGGCTAACGAGACGTGGTGTGGTCACAAAACATTACAGGAACTCAAGTCCTTCTGTTCACCTGATTTAGAATTCCTCACAATCAAATGTCGACCGCATTATCTACCAAGGGAATTCTCTTCGATTATAATCACAGCCGTATATATTCCCCCCCAAGCAGACACATCGATGGCTCTGAACGAAGTTTATTTGACTCTTTGCAAACTGGAATTCATACATCCTGAGGCTGCATTCATTGTAGCTGGGGATTTTAACAAGGCTAATCTGAAAACAAGACTCCCTAAATTGTATCAGCATATCGATTGCGCAACCAGGGCTGGCAAAACCTTGGATCACTGCTATTCTAACTTCCGCAACGCATATAAGGCCCTGCCCCGCCCTCCTTTCGGAAAAGCTGACCACGAATCCATTTTGTTGATCCCTGCCTACAGACAGAAACTAAAACAAGAAGCTCCCATGCTGAGGTCTGTTAAACGCTGGTCCGACCAATCTGATTCCACACTCCAAGACTGCTTCCATCACGTGGACTGGGATATGTTTCGTATTGCGTCAGACAAGAACATTGACGAATACGCTGATTCGGTGTGCGAGTTCATTAGAACGTGCGTTGAAGATGTCGTTCCCATAGCAACGATTAAAACATTCCCAAACCAGAAACCGTGGATTGATGGCAGCATTCACGTGAAACTGAAAGCGCGAACCACTGCTTTTAAAATTTTTATTTTATTTTACTAGGCAAGTCAGTTAAGAACAAATTCTTATTTTCAATGATGGCCTAGGAACAGTGGGTTAACTGCCTGTTCAGGGCAGAACGACAGATTTGTACCATGTCAGCTCGGGGATTCGAACTTGCAACCTTTCGGTTACTAGTCCAATGCTCTAACCACTAGGCTACCCTGCCGCCAAGGTGAGGTGCAAGGTGACCGGAAACATGACAGAATACAAACAGTGTAGCTATTCCCTCCGCAAGGCAATCAAACAAGCTAAGCGTCAGTATAGAGACAAAGTAGAATCTCAATTCAACGGCTCAGACACAAGAGGTATGTGGCAGGGTCTACAGTCAATCACGGATTACAAAAAGAAAACCAGCCCCGTCACGGACCAGGATGACTTGCTCCCAGGCAGACTAAATAACTTTTTTGCCCGCTTTGAGGACAATACAGTGCCACTGACACGGCCTGCAACCAAAACATGCGGCCTCTCCTTCACTGCAGCCGAGGTGAGTAAAACATTTAAACGTGTTAACCCTCGCAAGGCTGCAGGCCCAGACGGCATCCCCAGCCGCGCCCTCAGAGCATGCGCAGACCAGCTGGCTGGCTGGTTTATCCCTATCCCAGTCTGCTGTTCCCACATGCTTCAAGAGGGCCACCATTGTTCCTGTTCCCAAGAAAGCTAAGGTAACTGAGCTAAACGACTACCACCCCGTAGCACTCACTTCCGTCATCATGAAGTGCTTTGAGAGACTAGTCAAGGACCATATCACCTCCACCCTACCTGACACCCTAGACCCACTCCAATTTGCTTACCGCCCAAATAGGTCCACAGACGATGCAATCTCAACCACACTGCACACTGCCCTAACCCATATGGACAAGAGGAATACCTATGTGAGAATGCTGTTCATCGACTACAGCTCCGCATTTAACACCATAGTACCCTCCAAGCTCGTCATCAAGCTCGAGACCCTGGGTCTCGACCCCGCCCTGTGCAACTGGGTACTGGATTTCCTGACGGGCCGCACCCAGGTGGTGTGGGTAGGCAACAACATCTCCACCCCGCTGATCCTCAACACTGGGGCCCCACAAGGGTGAGTTCTGAGCCCTCTCCTGTACTCCCTGTTCACCCACGACTGCGTGGCCACGCACGCCTCCAACTCAATCATCAAGTTTGCGGACGACACAACAGTGGTAGGCTTGATTACCAACAACGACGAGACGGCCTACAGGGAGGAGGTGAGGGCCCTCGAAGTGTGGTGTCAGGAAAATAACCTCACACTCAACGTCAACGAAACTAAGGAGATGATTGTGGACTTCAGGAAACAGCAGAGGGAACACCCCCCTATCCACATCGATGGAACAGTAGTGGAGAGGGTAGCAAGTTTTAAGTTCCTCGGCATACACATCACAGACAAACTGAATTGGTCCACCCACACAGACAGCATCGTGAAGAAGGCGCAGCAGCGCCTCTTCAACCTCAGGAGGCTGAAGAAATTCGGCTTGTCACCAAAAGCACTCAAAAACTTCTACAGATGCACAATCAAGAGCATCCTGGCAGGCTGTATCACCGCCTGGTATGGCAACTGCTCCGCCCACAACCGTAAGGCTCTCCAGAGGGTAGTGAGGTCTGCACAACGCATCACCGGGGGCAAACTACCTGCCCCCCCCGATGTTACAGGAAGGCCATAAAGATCATCAAGGACAACAACCACCCGAGCCACTGCCTGTTCACCCCGCTATCATCCAGAAGGCGAGGTCAGTACAGGTGCATCAAAGCTGGGGCCGAGAGACTGAAAAACAGCTTCTATCTCAAGGCCATCAGACTGGTAAACAGCCACCACTAACATTGAGTGGCTGCTGCCAACACACTGACTCAACTCCAGCCACATTAATAATGGGAATTGATGGGAAATGATGTAAAATATATCACTAGCCACTTTGAACAATGCTACCTCATATAATGTTTACATACCCTACATTATTCATCTCATATGTATATGTATATACTGTCCTCTATATCATCTACTGCATCCTTATGTAATACATGTATCACTAGCCACTTTAACTATGCCACTTTGTTTACAGGTTAGAGTTAAAATGAATCTCCAAGATGGCGTAGCAGTAAGTCGTCCTGTCGTCCTGTCGTGTCGTGTCCCTGTATATTTCGTTTATTTTCCGTTTATTTTTCGTTTTTTACATATTTTTCGTTTTTTACATATTTTTCGTTTTTTACATAGCTATCCCTTTAAAAACATTTTGCTAAACCTTCCAAATACGCTGGATCTTCACAACTAGCTATCTAGCTAAACCGCAACCCCGGATGATTACCCCTGGCTAGCGTTTCCACCCACTTAGCTTGAAGCTAGCCCGGCCTGCGCTACCACCGTAGCATACTCCTGAGCTACAATACCCGGGCCCACGACCGGTCTATCGATGTCACCGCATGAAGAGGAATAAACAGACTCACCCCATCGCGACGTCCCCCAAAGGCTAACTCTCTAGCCCTCGCTATCTCCCCGCTTGCTAATTCGGCCTGCTAACTGCTAGCTTGTCCAGCTCCGGTCCGCTAACTGCTACCTTGTCTAGCCCGGGCCTACAAACTGTTAGCTTGTTAGCACAGGCCTGCTAACCGCCTGAATCGCCGTGTCCCAAACGCCCACCGGACCCATATTTACTTTCTATCTCTTTTGACTTTTAATTTGTTTATACCTTCCGGAAACCTGCCTCACCCAATGTGATACGGAATCGCTATTATTTATTTATTTATTTTTAGAACACACTCAAGAACCTCCAGAAGCTAACCAGCTAACTAGCTAACTAGCTTTTTTTTAACCTGGATAACACTCGCCAGTCCAGCTTCCCTGCCCCATCCACCGCTGCCCCCTGGACACTGATCTCTTGGCTACATAGCTGATGCACGCTGGACTGTCCATTAATCACGGTACTCCATTCTGCTTGTTTGTTTTATCTGTTGGCCCCGTTGCCTAGTCTACGCCATTTTACCTGCTGTTGTTGTGCTAGCTGATTAGCTGTTGTCTCACCTACTGTTTTAGCTAGCTTTCCCAATTCAACACCTGTGATTACTGTATGCCTCGCTGTATGTCTCTCTCAAATGTCAATATGCCTTGTATACTGTTGTTCAGGTTAGTTATCATTGTTTTAGTTCACAATGGAGCCCCTAGTTCCACTCTTCATACCCCTGATAACTCCTTTGTCCCACCTCCCACACATGCGGTGACCTCACCCATTACTACCAGCATGTCCAGAGATACAACCTCTCTCATCATCACCCAGTGCCTGGGCTTACCTCCACTGTACCCGCACCCCACCATACCCCTGTCTGCGCATTATGCCCTGAATATATTCTACCATGCCCAGAAACCTGCTCCTCTTATTCTCTGTCCCCAACGCTCTAGGCGACCAGTTTTGATAGCCTTTAGCCGCACCCTCATACTACTCCTTCTCTGTTCCGCGGGTGATGTGGAGGTAAACCCAGGCCCTGCATGTCCCCAGGCACCCTCATTTGTTGACTTCTGTGATCGAAAAAGCCTTGGTTTCATGCATGTCAACATCAGAAGCCTCCTCCCTAAGTTTGTCTTACTCACTGCTTTAGCACACTCTGCTAACCCTGATGTCCTTGCTGTGTCTGAATCCTGGCTCAGGAAGGCCACCAAAAATTCAGAGATTTCCATACCCAACTATAACATCTTCCGTCAAGATAGAACTGCCAAAGGGGGAGGAGTTGCAGTTTACTGCAGAGATAGCCTGCAAAGTAATGTCATACTTTCCAGGTCCATACCCAAACAGTTCGAACTACTAATTTTGAAAATTACTCTCTCCAGAAATAAGTCTCTCACGGTTGCCGCCTGCTACCGACCCCCCTCAGCTCCCAGCTGTGCCCTGGACACCATTTGTGAATTGATCGCCCCCCATCTAGCTTCAGAGTTTGTTCTGTTAGGTGACCTAAACTGGGATATGCTTAACACCCCGCCAGTCCTACAATCTAAGCTAGATGCCCTCAATCTCACACAAATCATCAAGGAACCCACCAGGTACAACCCTAACTCTGTAAACAAGGGCACCCTCATAGACGTCATCCTGACCAACTGGCCCTCCAAATACACCTCCGCTGTCTTCAACCAGGATCTCAGCGATCACTGCCTCATTGCCTGTATCCGCTACGGAGCCGCAGTCAAACGACCACCCCTCATCACTGTCAAACGCTCCCTAAAACACTTCTGTGAGCAGGCCTTTCTAATCGACCTGGCCCGGGTATCCTGGAAGGACATTGACCTCATCCCGTCAGTTGAGGATGCCTGGTCATTCTTTAAAAGTAACTTCCTCACCATTTTAGATAAGCATGCTCCGTTCAAAAAATGCAGAACTAAGAACAGATACAGCCCTTGGTTCACCCCAGACCTGACTGCCCTCGACCAGCACAAAAACATCCTGTGGCGGACTGCAATAGCATCGAATAGTCCCCGTGATATGCAACTGTTCAGGGAAGTCCGGAACCAATACACGCAGTCAGTCAGGAAAGCTAAGGCCAGCTTCTTCAGGCAGAAGTTTGCATCCTGTAGCTCCAACTCCAAAAAGTTCTGGGACACTGTGAAGTCCATGGAGAACAAGAGCACCTCCTCCCAGCTGCCCACTGCACTGAGGCTAGGTAACACGGTCACCACTGATAAATCCATGATTATCGAAAACTTCAATAAGCATTTCTCAACGCCTGGCCATGCCTTCCGCCTGGCTACTTCAACCTCGGCCAACAGCTCCGCCCCCCCCGCAGCTCCTCGCCCAAGCCTCTCCAGGTTCTCCTTTACCCAAATCCAGATAGCAGATGTTCTGAAAGAGCTGCAAAACCTGGACCCGTACAAATCAGCTGGGCTTGACAATCTGGACCCTCTATTTCTGAAACTATCTGCCACCATTGTCGCAACCCCTATTACCAGCCTGTTCAACCTCTCTTTCATCTCGTCTGAGATCCCCAAGGATTGGAAAGCTGCCGCAGTCATCCCCCTCTTCAAAGGGGGAGACACCCTGGACCCAAACTGTTACAGACCTATATCCATCCTGCCCTGCCTATCTAAGGTCTTCGAAAGCCAAGTCAACAAACAGGTCACTGACCATCTCGAATCCCACCGTACCTTCTCCGCTGTGCAATCTGGTTTCCGAGCCGGTCACGGGTGCACCTCAGCCACACTCAAGGTACTAAACGATATCATAACCGCCATCGATAAAAGACAGTACTGTGCAGCCGTCTTCATCGACCTTGCCAAGGCTTTCGACTCTGTCAATCACCATATTCTTATCGGCAGACTCAGTAGCCTCGGTTTTTCGGATGACTGCCTTGCCTGGTTCACCAATTACTTTGCAGACAGAGTTCAGTGTGTCAAATCGGAGGGCATGCTGTCCGGTCCTCTGGCAGTCTCTATGGGGGTGCCACAGGGTTCAATTCTCGGGCCGACTCTTTTCTCTGTGTATATCAATGATGTTGCTCTTGCTGCGGGCGATTCCCTGATCCACCTCTACGCAGACGACACCATTCTATATACTTTCGGCCCGTCTTTGGACACTGTGCTATCTAACCTCCAAACAAGCTTCAATGCCATACAACACTCCTTCCGTGGCCTCCAACTGCTCTTAAACGCTAGTAAAACCAAATGCATGCTTTTCAACCGGTCGCTGCCTGCACCTGCATGCCCGACTAGCATCACCACCCTGGATGGTTCCGACCTAGAATATGTGGACGTCTATAAGTACCTAGGTGTCTGGCTAGACTGCAAACTCTCCTTCCAGACTCATATCAAACATCTCCAATCGAAAATCAAATCAAGAGTCGGCTTTCTATTCCGCAACAAAGCCTCCTTCACTCAAGCCGCCAAGCTTACCCTAGTAAAACTGACTATCCTACCGATCCTCGACTTCGGCGATGTCATCTACAAAATGGCTTCCAACACTCTACTCAGCAAACTGGATGCAGTCTATCACAGTGCCATCCGTTTTGTCACTAAAGCACCTTATACCACCCACCACTGCGACTTGTATGCTCTAGTCGGCTGGCCCTCGCTACATATTCGTCGCCAGACCCACTGGCTCCAGGTCATCTACAAGTCTATGCTAGGTAAAGCTCCGCCTTATCTCAGCTCACTGGTCACGATGGCAACACCCATCCGTAGCACGCGCTCCAGCAGGTGTATCTCACTGATCATCCCTAAAGCCAACACCTCATTTGGCCGCCTTTCGTTCCAGTACTCTGCTGCCTGTGACTGGAACGAATTGCAAAAATCGCTGAAGTTGGAGACTTTTATCTCCCTCACCAACTTCAAACATCAGCTATCTGAGCAGCTAACCGATCGCTGCAGCTGTACATAGTCTATTGGTAAATAGCCCACCCTTTTCACCTACCTCATCCCCATACTGTTTTTATTTATTTACTTTTCTGCTCTTCTGCACACCAATATCTCTACCTGTACATGACCATCTGATCATTTATCACTCCAGTGTTAATCTGCAAAATTGTAATTATTTGCCTACCTCCTCATGCCTTTTGCACACATTGTATATAGACCCCCCCTCTGTTTTCTACTGTGTTATTGACTTGTTAATTGTTTACTCCATGTGTAACTCTTTGTTGTATGCTCACACTGCTATGCTTTATCTTGGCCAGGTCGCAGTTGCAAATGAGAACTTGTTCTCAACTAGCCTACCTGGTTAAATAAAGGTGAAATAAAAATAAAATAAACATACTCATCTAATATGTATATACAGTACTCGATACCATCTACTGTATCTTGCCTATGCCGCTCTGTACCATCACTCATTCATATATCTTTATGTACATATTCTTTACCCCCTTACACTTGTGTGTATAAGACAGTAGTTTTGGAATTGTTAGTTAGATTACTTGTTGGTTATTACTGCATTGTCGGAACTAGAAGCACAAGCATTTCGCAACACTCGCATTAACATCTGCTAACCATGTGTATGTGACAAATAACACTTGATTTGATTTGATTTGTCTAGTATGGTAATCTAACACAGTTAAAGACAGGTCTTAGTCTAGTATGGTAATCTAATCACGTATGGTTAAAGCCAGGTATGAACATAGGATTGTGATTACATTTCAGAGTCCCTGAAAAGACACAAGGATTCCCCCACCACACACACCCTGACCCCACCAACTACACACACACACCCTGACCCCACCAACTACACACACACCCTGACCCCACCAACTACACACACACCCTGACCCCACCAACTACACACACACCCTGACCCCACCAACCACACACACACCCTGACGCCAACAACTACACACACACACTGACGCCACCAACTACAAACACACCCTGACTGCACCAACTACACACACACCCTGACGCCACCAACTACACACACACCCTGATGCCACCAACTACACACACACCCTGACCCCACCAACTACACGCATACCCTGACCCCACCAACTACACACACACCCTGACCCCACCAACTACGCACACCCTGACCCCACCAACTACACACACACACGGTGAGGAAGCATCCCGTCCCCAGAGGGTGATAGAAGACAGGAGGTTTAAGACTTCCCCTGTCCGTCCCCAGAGGGTGATAGAAGACAGGAGGTTAAAGACTTCCCCTGTCCGTCCCCAGAGGGTGATAGAAGACAGGAGGTTAAAGACTTCCCCTGTCCGTCCCCAGAGGGTGATAGAAGACAGGAGGTTAAAGACTTCCCCTGTCCGTCCCCAGAGGGTGATAGAAGACAGGAGGTTAAAGACTTCCCCTGTCCGTCCCCAGAGGGTGATAGAAGACAGGAGGTTAAAGACTTCCCCTGTCCGTCCCCAGAGGGTGATAGAAGACAGGAGGTTAAAGACTTCCCCTGTCCGTCCCCAGAGGGTGATAGAAGACAGGAGGTTAAAGACTTCCCCTGTCCGTCCCCAGAGGGTGATAGAAGACAGGAGGTTAAAGACTTCCCCTGTCCGTCCCCAGAGGGTGATAGAAGACAGGAGGTTAAAGACTTCCCCTGTCCGTCCCCAGAGGGTGATAGAAGACAGGAGGTTAAAGACTTCCCCTGTCCGTCCCCAGAGGGTGATAGAAGACAGGAGGTTAAAGACTTCCCCTGTCCGTCCCCAGAGGGTGATAGAAGACAGGAGGTTAAAGACTTCCCCTGTCCGTCCCCAGAGGGTGATAGAAGACAGGAGGTTAAAGACTTCCCCTGTCCGTCCCCAGAGGGTGATAGAAGACAGGAGGTTAAAGACTTCCCCTGTCCGTCCCCAGAGGGTGATAGAAGACAGGAGGTTAAAGACTTCCCCTGTCCATCCCCAGAGGGTGATAGAAGACAGGAGGTTAAAGACTTCCCCTGTCCGTCCCCAGAGGGTGATAGAAGACAGGAGGTTAAAGACTTCCCCTGTCCGTCCCCAGAGGGTGATAGAAGACAGGAGGTTAAAGACTTCCCCTGTCCGTCCCCAGAGGGTGATAGAAGACAGGAGGTTAAAGACTTCCCCTGTCCGTCCCCAGAGGGTGATAGAAGACAGGAGGTTAAAGACTTCCCCTGTCCGTCCCCAGAGGGTGATAGAAGACAGGAGGTTAAAGACTTCCCCTGTCCGTCCCCAGAGGGTGATAGAAGACAGGAGGTTAAAGACTTCCCCTGTCCGTCCCCAGAGGGTGATAGAAGACAGGAGGTTAAAGACTTCCCCTGTCCGTCCCCAGAGGGTGATAGAAGACAGGAGGTTAAAGACTTCCCCTGTCCGTCCCCAGAGGGTGATAGAAGACAGGAGGTTAAAGACTTCCCCTGTCCGTCCCCAGAGGGGTAGTAGTAGTAAACTACATGAATAAAAGTACCTTAACTAAATATGTATATAAATAATAATAGAGCCTGTATATCACTTACAAGCAGGCGCGTAACATGCAGGTCAATTTGACCAATCCCCAATAATATACAATGGTTTTTAGGAGCATATACCTATGTGGGTGACTGAAAGATGAACGAGGTTCACACTCCAGTTCAGTTGGTGGCGGAAGGTAGCCAAGCAGTTAAGATGAGGCCAAGTGTTTAAAAGCGTTGGGCCAGTAATTGAAAGGTCGCTGGTTCGAATCCCTGAGCTGACTAATAAATATGTTGATGAGCCCTTGAGCCCTTGCCCATAACTGATTACGTAAGTCGCTCTGGATAAGAGCTATATATACACACCACCCTATATAACTACTGTCTATACACACAACCCTATATAACTACTGTCTGTACACACCACCCTATATAACTACTGTCTACACACACCATCCTATATAACTACTGTCTATACACACCACCCTATATAACTACTGTCTACACACACCATCCTATATAATTACTGTCTATACACCATCCTATATAACTACTGTCTATACACACCACCCTATATAACTACTGTCTATACATACCATCCTATATAACTACTGTCTATACACACCATCCTATATAACTACTGTCTATTCACACCATCCTATATAACTACTGTCTAAACACACCACCCTATATTACTACTGTCTATACACACCATCCTATATAACTACTGTCTATATACACCACCCTATATAACTACTGTCTATACTGTCTATACACACCACCCTATATAACTACTGTCTACACACCATCCTATATAACTACTGTCTATACACACCATCCTTTATAACTACTGTCTATACACACCATCCTTTATAACTACTGTCTATACACACCATCCCATTATAACTACTGTCCATACTGTCTATGCACACCATCCTATATAACTACTGTCTATACACACCACCCTATATAACTACTGTCTAAACACACCATCCTATATAACTACTGTCTATATACACCATCCTGTATAACTACTGTCTATACACACCATCCTGTATAACTACTGTCTATACACACCATCCTGTATAACTACTGTCTATACACACCATCCTGAATAACTACTGTCTATACACACCATCCAATATAACTAATGTCCATACTGTCAATACACACCATCCTGTATAACTATTGTCTATACACACCATCTTATATTACTACTTTCTATACTGTCTACACACACCATCCTATATAACTACTGTCTATGTCTATACACACCATCCTAAATAACTACTCTCTCTACACACCATGCTATATAACTACTGTCTATACACATCATCATGTATAACTACTGTCTATACACACCATCTTATATAACTACTTTATATACTGTCTATACACACCATCCTATGTAACTAATGTCTATACTGTCTATACACACAATCCTATATTACTACTGTCTATCCACACCATCCTATATAACTACTGTCTACACACACCATCCTTTATAACTACTGTCTACACACAATCCTTTATAACTACTGTCTATACACACCATCCCATTATAACTACTGTCCATACTGTCTATGCACACCATCCTATATAACCACTGTCTATACACACCATCCTATATAACTAATGTCTATACACACCACCCTATATAACTCCTGTCTATACACCATCCTATATAACTACTGTCTACACACCACCCTATATAACTACTGTCAATACTGTCTATAAACACCACCCTATATAACTACTGTCTATACTGTCTATACAGACCACCCTATATAACTACTGTCTATACTGTCTATACACACCACCCTATATAACTACTGTCTATACTGTATATACACACCATCCTTTATAACTACTGTCTATACACACCATCCCATATAACTAATGTCTATACACACCATCCTTTATAACTACTGTCTATACACACCATCCCATTATAACTACTGTCCATACTATCTATGCACACCATCCTATATAACTACTGTCTATACACACCATCCTATATAACTACTGTCTATAAACACCATCCTATATAACTACTGTCTATACACACCATACTTTATAACTACTGTCTATACACACCATCCCATTATAACTACTGTCCATACTGTCTATGCACACCATCCTACATAACTACTGTCTATACACACCATCCTCTACAACTACTGTCTCCACAAACCATACTATACAACTACTGTCTATACGGTCTATTCACACCATCCTCTACAACTACTGTCTCGACAAACCATCCTATAAAACTACTGTCTATATACACCATCCTATATAACTACTGTCTATACACACAATCCTATATAACGACTGTCTATACACACCATCTTATTATAACTACTGTCTATACACACCATCCTATATAACTACTATCTATACACCCCATCCTATATAACTACTGTCTATACTGTCTATACACACCATCCTGTATAACTACTGTCCATACGGTCTATGCACACCATCCTGTATAACTATTTTCTATACAGACAATCCTATATAACTACTGTCTATACACACCATCCTATTATAACTACTGTCTATACATGCCATCCTATATAACTACTGTCTATACTGTCTATACACACCATCCTATATAACTACTGTCTATACACACCAACCTATAGAACTACTGTCTATGTCTATACACAACATCCTATATAACTACTGTCTATACACACCATCCTGTATAACTACTGTCCATACTGTCTATGCACACCATCCTATATAACTACTGTCTATACACACCATCCTGTATAACTCATGTCTATACACACCATCCTATATATCTACTGTCTATACACACCATCCTAAATTACTACTGTCTATACACACCATCCTGTAAAACTACTGTCTATACACACCATCCTGTAAAACTACTGTCTATACACACCATCCTATATAACTACTGTTTATACACACCATCCTATATAACTACTGTCTATACACACCATCCTGAAAAACTACTGTCTATACACACCATCCTGAAAAACTACTGTCTATACACACCATCCTGTAAAACTACTGTCTATACACACCATCCTATATAACTACTGTTTATACACACCATCCTATATAACTACTGTCAATACACACCATCCTATACAGTCTATACACACCATCCTGTATAACTACTGTCTATACACACCATCCTGAATAACTATTGTCTATACACACCTTCCAATATAACTAATGTCCATACTGTCAATACACACCATCCTATACAGTCTATTCACACCATCCTGTATAACTATTGTCTATACACACCATCTTATATTACTACTTTCTATACTGTCTACACACACCATCCTATATAACTACTGTCTATGTCTATACACACCATCCTAAATAACTACTCTCTCTACACACCATGCTATATAACGGCTGTCTATACACATCATCATGTATAACTAGTCTATACACACCATCTTATATAACTACTTTATATACTGTCTATACACACCGTCCTATATAACTACTGTCTACACACACCATCCTTTATAACTACTGTCTACACACAATCCTTTCTAACTACTGTCTATACACACCATCCCATTATAACTACTGTCCATACTGTCTATGCACACCATCCTATATAACCACTGTCTATACACACCATCCTATATAACTAATGTCTATACACACCACCCTATATAACTCCTGTCTATACACCATCCTATATAACTACTGTCTACACACCACCATATATAACTACTGTCTATACTGTCTATACACACCACCCTATATAACTACTGTCTATACTGTCTATACACACCACCCTATATAACTACTGTCTATACTGTATATACACACCATCCTTTATAACTACTGTCTATACACACCATCCTATATAACTAATGTCTATACACACCATCCTTTATAACTACTGTCTATACACACCATCCCATTATAACTACTGTCCATACTATCTATGTACACCATCCTATATAACTACTGTCTATACACACCATCCTGAAAAACTACTGTCTATACACACCATCCTGTAAAACTACTGTCTATACACACCATCCTATATAACTACTGTTTATACACACCATCCTATATCACTACTGTCAATACACACCATCCTCTTTAACTACTGTCAATACACACCATCCTATACAGTCTATACACACCATCCTATATAACTACAGTCTAAACACAGCATCCTATATAACTACTTTCTATACTGTCTGTACAAACCATCCTAAATAACTACTGTCTATGTCTATACACACCATCCTATATAACTACTGTCTAAACACAGCATCCTATATAACTACTGTCTATACACATCATCCTGTATAACTACTGTCTATACACACCATCTTATATAACTACTTTCTATACTGTCTATACACACCATCCTATGTAACTACTGTCTATACTGTCTATACACACCATCCTTTATAACTACTGTCTATACACACCACCCTATATAACTACTGTCTATACACACCATCCTATATAACTACTGTCTACAAACCATCCTATATAACTACTGTCTATACACACCACCCTATATAACTACTGTCTATACACCATCCTATATAACTACTGTCTACACACCACACTATATAACTACTGTCTATACTGTCTATACACACCACCCTATATAACTACTGTCTTTACTGTCTATACACACCACCCTATATAACTACTGTCTATACTGTCTATGCACACCGCCCTATATAACTACTGTCTACACACCACCCTATATAACTACTGTCTACACACCATCCTGTATAACTACTGTCTATACACACCATCCTGAATAACCACTGTCTATACACACCATCCTGTATAACTATTTTCTATACACACAATCCTATATAACTACTGTCTATACACACCATCCTATTATAACTACTGTCTATACATGCCATCCTATATAACTACTGTCTATACTGTCTATACACACCGTCCTATATAACTACTGTCTATACACACCATCCTGTATAACTACTGTCCAAACTGTCTATGCACACCATCCTATGTAACTAATGTCTATACTGTCTATACACACAATCCTATATTACTACTGTCTATCCACACCATCCTATATAACTACTGTCTACACACACCATCCCTTATAACTACTGTCTACACACAATCATTTATAACTACTGTCTATACACACCATCCCATTATAACTACTGTCCATACTGTCTATGCACACCATCCTATATAACCACTGTCTATACACACCATCCTATATAACTAATGTCTATACACACCACCCTATATAACTCCTGTCTATACACCACCCTATATAACTACTGTCTACACACCACCCTATATAACTACTGTCAATACTGTCTATACACACCACCCTATATAACTACTGTCTATACTGTCTATACACACCACCCTATATAACTACTGTCTATACTGTCTATACACACCACCCTATATAACTACTGTCTATACTGTATATACACACCATCCTTTATAACTACTGTCTATACACACCATCCTATATAACTAATGTCTATACACACCATCCTTTATAACTACTGTCTATACACACCATCCCATTATAACTACTGTCCATACTATCTATGCACACCATCCTATATAACTACTGTCTATACACACCATCCTATATAACTACTGTCTATAAACACCATCCTATATAACTACTGTCTATACACACCATCCTTTATAACTACTGTCTATACACACCATCCCATTATAACTACTGTCCATACTGTCTATGCACACCATCCTACATAACTACTGTCTATACACACCATCCTCTACAACTACTGTCTCCACAAACCATACTATACAACTACTGTCTATACGGTCTATTCACACCATCCTGTACAACTACTGTCTCGACAAACCATCCTATAAAACTACTGTCTATATACACCATCCTATATAACTACTGTCTATACACACAATCCTATATAACGACTGTCTATACACACCATCTTATTATAACTACTGTCTATACACACCATCCTATATAACTACTATCTATACACCCCATCCTATTATAACTACTGTCTATACATGCCATCCTATATAACTACTGTCTATACTGTCTATGCACACCATCCTGTATAACTATTTTCTATACACACAATCCTATATAACTACTGTCTATACACACCATCCTATTATAACTACTGTCTATACATGCCATCCTATATAACTACTGTCTATACTGTCTATACACACCATCCTATATAACTACTGTCTATACACACCAACCTATAGAACTACTGTCTATGTCTATACACACCATCCTATATAACTACTGTCTATACACACCATCCTGTATAACTACTGTCCATACTGTCTATGCACACCATCCTATATAACTACTGTCTATACACACCATCCTGTATAACTCATGTCTATACACACCATCCTATATATCTACTGTAAAAACACACCATCCTAAATTACTACTGTCTATACACACCATCCTGTAAAACTACTGTCTATACACACCATCCTGTAAAACTACTGTCTATACACACCATCCTATATAACTACTGTTTATACACACCATCCTATATAACTACTGTCTATACACACCATCCTGAAAAACTACTGTCTATACACACCATCCTGAAAAACTACTGTCTATACACACCATCCTGTAAAACTACTGTCTATACACACCATCCTATATAACTACTGTTTATACACACCATCCTATATAACTACTGTCAATACACACCATCCTCTTTAACTACTGTCAATACACACCATCCTATACAGTCTATACACACCATCCTATATAACTACAGTCTAAACACAGCATCCTATATAACTACTTTCTATACTGTCTGTACAAACCAATCCTAAATAACTACTGTCTATGTCTATACACACCATCCTATATAACTACTGTCTATACACATCATCCTGTATAACTACTGTCTATACACACCATCTTATATAACTACTTTCTATACTGTCTATACACACCATCCTATGTAACTACTGTCTATACTGTCTATACACACCATCCTTTATAACTACTGTCTATACACACCACCCTATATAACTACTGTCTATACACACCATCCTATATAACTACTGTCTACACACCATCCTATATAACTACTGTCTATACACACCACCCTATATAACTACTGTCTATACACCATCCTATATAACTACTGTCTACACACCACACTATATAACTACTGTCTATACTGTCTATACACACCACCCTATATAACTACTGTCTTTACTGTCTATACACACCACCCTATATAACTACTGTCTATACTGTCTATGCACACCGCCCTATATAACTACTGTCTACACACCACCCTATATAACTACTGTCTACACACAATCCTGTATAACTACTGTCTATACACACCATCCTGAATAACCACTGTCTATACACACAATCCTATATAACTACTGTCTATACACACCATCCTATTATAACTACTGTCTATACATGCCATCCTATATAACTACTGTCTATACTGTCTATACACACCATCCTATATAACTACTGTCTATACACACCATCCTGTATAACTACTGTCCAAACTGTCTATGCACACCATCCTATATAACTACTGTCTATACACACCATCCCGTATAACTAATGTCTATACACACCATCCTATATATCTACTGTCTATACACACCATCCTAAATTACTACTGTCTATACACACCATCCTGTATAACTACTATCCATACTGTCTATGCACACCATCCTATATAACTACTGTCTATACACACCGTCCTGTATAACAACTGTCTATACACACCATCCTGTATAACTACTGTCTATACACACCATCCTATATAACTACTGTTTATACACACCATCCTATTATAACTACTGTCTAAACACAGCATCCTATATAACTACTGTCTATACACATCATCCTGTATAACTACTGTCTATACACACCATCTTATATAACTACTTTCTATACTGTCTATACACACCATCCTATGTAACTACTGTCTATACACACCATCCTATATAACTACTGTCTATCCACACCATCCTATATAACTACTGTCTATACACACCATCCGTTATAACTACTGTCTATACACACCACCCTATATAACTACTGTCTATACACACCATCCTATATAACTACTGTCTACACACCATCCTATATAACTACTGTCTATACACCATCCTATATAACTACTGTCTACACACCATCCTATATAACTACTGTCTATACACACCACCCTATATAACTACTGTCTTTACTGTCTATACACACCACCCTATATAACTACTGTCTATACTGTCTATGCACAACACCCTATATAACTACTGTCTACACACCATCCTATGTAACTACTGTCTACACACCATCCTGTATAACTACTGTCTATACACACCATCCTGAATAACCACTGTGTATACACACCATCCTGTATAACTACTGTCCATACTGTCTATGCACACCATCCTATATAACTACTGTCTATACACACCGTCCTGTATAACTACTGTCTATACACACCATCCTGTATAACTACTGTCTATACACACCATCCTGAATAACTACTGTCTATACACACCATCCTGTAAAACTACTGTCTATATACACCATCCTATATAAAACTACTGTTTATACACACCATCCTATATAACTACGGTCAATACACACCATCCTATATAACTACTGTCAATACACACCATCCTATACAGTCTATACACACCATCCTGTATAACTACTGTCTATACACACCATCCTATATATAACTACTGTCTAAACACAGCATCCTATATAAATACTTTCTATACTGTCTGTACAAACCATCCTAATTAACTACTGTCTATGTCTATAGACACCATCCTATATAACTACTGTCTAAACACACCATCCTAAATAACTACTGTCTATACACATCATCCTGTATAACTACTGTCTATACACACCATCTTATATAACTACTTTCTATACTGTCTATACACACCATCCTATGTAACTACTGTCTATACACACCATCCTATATAACTACTGTCTATACACACGATCCTATAATAACTACTGTTTATCCACACCATCCTATATAACTACTGTCTATACACACCATCCTATATAACTACTGTCTACACACCATCCTATTTAACTACTGTCTATACACACCACCCTATATAACTACTGTCTATACACCATCCTATATAACTACTGTCTACACACCACACTATATAACTACTGTCTATACTGTCTATACACACCACCCTATATAACTACTGTCTTTACTGTCTATACACACCACCCTATATAACTACTGTCTATACTGTCTATGCACACCGCCCTATATAACTACTGTCTACACACCACCCTATATAACTACTGTCTACACACAATCCTGTATAACTACTGTCTATACACACCATCCTGAATAACCACTGTCTATACACACAATCCTATATAACTACTGTCTATACACAGCATCCTATATAACTACTGTCTATACTGTCTATACACACCATCCTATATAACTACTGTCTATACACACCATCCTGTATAACTACTGTCCAAACTGTCTATGCACACCATCCTATATAACTACTGTCTATACACACCATCCCGTATAACTAATGTCTATACACACCATCCTATATATCTACTGTCTATACACACCATCCTAAATTACTACTGTCTATACACACCATCCTGTATAACTACTATCCATACTGTCTATGCACACCATCCTATATAACTACTGTCTATACACACCGTCCTGTATAACAACTGTCTATACACACCATCCTGTATAACTACTGTCTATACACACCATCCTATATAACTACTGTTTATACACACCATCCTATTATAACTACTGTCTAAACACAGCATCCTATATAACTACTGTCTATACACATCATCCTGTATAACTACTGTCTATACACACCATCTTATATAACTACTTTCTATACTGTCTATACACACCATCCTATGTAACTACTGTCTATACACACCATCCTATATAACTACTGTCTATCCACACCATCCTATATAACTACTGTCTATACACACCATCCGTTATAACTACTGTCTATACACACCACCCTATATAACTACTGTC
The DNA here is from genome assembly GCF_002021735.2 of Oncorhynchus kisutch. Taxonomy (NCBI): domain Eukaryota; kingdom Metazoa; phylum Chordata; class Actinopteri; order Salmoniformes; family Salmonidae; genus Oncorhynchus; species Oncorhynchus kisutch. The sequence continues at coordinate 1,030,495 of NC_034179.2, forward strand.
TATACACACCATCCTATATAACTACTGTCTACACACCATCCTATATAACTACTGTCTATACACCATCCTATATAACTACTGTCTACACACCATCCTATATAACTACTGTCTATACACACCACCCTATATAACTACTGTCTTTACTGTCTATACACACCACCCTATATAACTACTGTCTATACTGGCTATGCACAACACCCTATATAACTACTGTCTACACACCATCCTATATAACTACTGTCTACACACCATCCTGTATAACTACTGTCTATACACACCATCCTGAATAACCACTGTGTATACACACCATCCTGTATAACTACTGTCCATACTGTCTATGCACACCATCCTATATAACTACTGTCTATACACACCGTCCTGTATAACTACTGTCTATACACACCATCCTGTATAACTACTGTCTATACACACCATCCTGAATAACTACTGTCTATACACACCATCCTGTAAAACTACTGTCTATATACACCATCCTATATAAAATTACTGTTTATACACACCATCCTATATAACTACGGTCAATACACACCATCCTATATAACTACTGTCGATACACACCATCCTATACAGTCTATACACACCATCCTGTATAACTACTGTCTATACACACCATCCTATATAACTACTGTCTAAACACAGCATCCTATATAACTACTTTCTATACTGTCTGTACAAACCATCCTAATTAACTACTGTCTAAACACACCATCCTATATAACTACTGTCTATACACATCATCCTGTATAACTACTGTCTATACACACCATCTTATATAACTACTTTCTATACTGTCTATACACACCATCCTATATAACTACTGTCTATACACACCATCCTATAATACCTACTGTCTATCCACACCATCCTATATAACTACTGTCTATACACACCATCCTTTATAACTACTGTCTATACACACACTCCTTTATAACTACTGTCTATACACACCATCCCATTATAACTACTGTCCATTCTGTCTATGTACACCATCCTATACAACTACTGTCTATACACACCATCCTATATAACTACTGTCTATACACACCATCCTATATAACTACTATCTATGCACACCATCCTTTATAACTACTGTCTATACACACCACCCTATATAACTACAGTCTATACACCATCCTATATAACTACTGTCTACACACCATATTATATAACTACTGTCTATACTGTCTATACACACCACCCTATATAACTACTGTCTATGCACACCGCCCTATATAACTACTGTCTACACACCACCCTATATAACTACTGTCTACACACCATCCTATATAACTACTGTCTATACACACCATCCTTTATAACTACTGTCTATACACACCATCCTTTATAACTACTGTCTATACACACCATCCTTTATAACTACTGTCTATGCACACCATCCTATATAACTACTGTCTATGCACACCATCCTATATAACTACTGTCTATAAACACCATCCTATATAACTACTGCATAAACACACCATCGTCTATATAACTACTGTCTATACACACAATCATGTATAACTACTGTCTATACACACCATCCTGAATAACTACTGCCTATACACACCATCCTATATAACTAATGTCCATACTGTCTACACACACCATCCTGTATGACTACTGTCTATGTCTATACACACCATCCTAAATAACTACTCTCTCTACACACCATCCTATATAACTACTGTCTATACACATCATCCTGTATAACTACTGTCTATACACACCATCCTAAATAACTACTCTCTCTCTACACACCATCCTATATAACTACTGTCTATACACATCATCCTGTATAACTACTGTCTATACACACCATCCTAAATAACTACTCTCTCTACACACCATCCTAAATAACTACTCTCTCTACACACCATCCTGTATAACTACTGTCCATACTCTCTATACACACAATCCTATATAACTACTCTCTATACACACCATCCTCTACAACTACTGTCTATACACACCCTCCTATATAACTACTGTCTATACACACCATCCTGTATAACTACTGTCTATACACACCATCCTGAATAACTACTGTCTATACACACCATCCTGTAAAACTACTGTCTATATACACCATCCTATATAAAACTACTGTTTATACACACCATCCTATATAACTACGGTCAATACACACCATCCTATATAACTACTGTCGATACACACCATCCTATACAGTCTATACACACCATCCTGTATAACTACTGTCTATACACACCATCCTATATAACTACTGTCTAAACACAGCATCCTATATAACTACTTTCTATACTGTCTGTACAAACCATCCTAATTAACTACTGTCTATGTCTATAGACACCATCCTATATAACTACTGTCTAAACACACCATCCTATATAACTACTGTCTATACACATCATCCTGTATAACTACTGTCTATACACACCATCTTATATAACTACTTTCTATACTGTCTATACACACCATCCTATGTAACTACTGTCTATACTGTCTATACACACCATCCTATATAACTACTGTCTATACACACCATCCTATAATAACTACTGTCTATCCACACCATCCTATATAACTACTGTCTATACACACCATCCTTTATAACTACTGTCTATACACACACTCCTTTATAACTACTGTCTATACACACCATCCCATTATAACTACTGTCCATTCTGTCTATGTACACCATCCTATACAACTACTGTCTATACACACCATCCTATATAACTACTGTCTATACACACCATCCTATATAACTACTATCTATGCACACCATCCTTTATAACTACTGTCTATACACACCACCCTATATAACTACTGTCTATACACCATCCTATATAACTACTGTCTACACACCATATTATATAACTACTGTCTATACTGTCTATACACACCACCCTATATAACTACTGTCTATGCACACCGCCCTATATAACTACTGTCTACACACCACCCTATATAACTACTGTCTACACACCATCCTATATAACTACTGTCTATACACACCATCCTTTATAACTACTGTCTATACACACCATCCTTTATAACTACTGTCTATACACACCATCCTTTATAACTATTGTCTATGCACACCATCCTATATAACTACTGTCTATACACACCATCCTATATAACTACTGCATAAACACACCATCGTCTATATAACTACTGTCTATACACACAATCATGTATAACTACTGTCTATACACACCATCCTGAATAACTACTGCCTATACACACCATCCTATATAACTAATGTCCATACTGTCTACACACACCATCCTGTATGACTACTGTCTATGTCTATACACACCATCCTAAATAACTACTCTCTCTACACACCATCCTATATAACTACTGTCTATACACACCATCCTGTATAACTACTGTCTATACAAACCATCTTATATAACTACTTTCTATACTGTGTATACACACCACCCTATATAACTACTGTCTATACTGTATATACACACCATCCTTTATAACTACTGTCTATACACACCATCCTGTATAACTACTGTCCATACTCTCTATACACACAATCCTATATAACTACTCTCTATACACACCATCATCTACAACTACTGTCTATACACACCCTCCTATATAACTACGGTCTATACTGTCTATACACACCATCCTGTATAACTACGGTCTATACTGTATATACACACCATGCTATATAACTACTGTCTATACACACCATCCTTTTAACTACTGTCAATACACACCATCCTTTATAACAACTGTCTATACACACCATCCTATATAACTACTGTCTATACTGTCTATACACACCATCCTCTATTGCTACTGTCTATACACACCATCCTATTTAACTACTGTCTATACACACACCATCCTGTATAACTACTGTCTATACTGTCTATACACACCATCCTATATTGCTACTGTCTATACACACCATCCTATATAACTACTGTCTATACACACCGTCCTATATAACTACTGTCTATACACACCATCCTATATAACTACTGTCTATACACACCATCCTATATAACTACTGTCTATACGCACCATCCTAAATAACTACTGTCTATACTGTCTAACCCTAACCCATCCTATAAATAACTACTGTCTATACACACCATCCTATATATCTACTGTCTATACACCTCATCCTATATAACTACTGTCTATACACACCATCCTATATAACTACTGTCTATACACACCATCCTAAATAACTGCTGTCTATACTGTCTATACACACCATCCTATATAACTACTGTCTATACACACCATCCTATATAACTACTATCTATACTGTCTAACCCTAACCCATCCTATATAACTACTGTCTATACACACCATCCTATATAACTACTATCTATACTGTCTAACCCTAACCCATCCTATATAACTACTGCTGTACATACCTTTTCTATTCATATACTGTCTATACACACAAATATATACATGCATGTACAGCATGTATGTATGTTATGGCGGACTTGTTCTGATATGTGTGTGTATTGTTTTGTATTGTTAGCTATCCTGCCCTCTTGAGGATAGAAACATAAGCATTTCACCTGCGATAACATCTGCAAAATGTGTACGACTAATCAATTGGATTTAACATCCGATGGTCTGTGAATCTCCTGGCTGAAGGCCTTCTCTATGGTTTGTTGTATCCGTCCATGTTGACAGCAACCCTCCTCTGCCCTCGTGCTTCCCAGGGTGAGAAAGCCATAAAGGGAATAACAGGATTAACACCTGGAGACAGATGTATCAAAGTAGGAGTGCTGATCTCTGATCCGTTCTCCCTTTTAATCATAATGAATAAGATGATATGGACTGGGGGACCTGATCCTAGACCAGCACTCCTACTCAGTCACTTTGTAGACCAGACCTTACCTGGACCCAGGGGTAGGTGGAGCCTAGATCCACCATCAGTTCTGCCCACTTGTCAATCACTTTGATGATGTCAGGAAGCGTCATGAGAGGCAGTGTGACGTCAGACCAGGGGTGGAAACACATCACCTTGCTGACAAACAAACAACAACAATAAACAACATCACCTTGCTGACAAACAACATCACATCACCTTGCTGACAAACATTATCACATCACCTTGCTGACAGACAACATCACCTTGCTGACAAACAAACAACAACAATAAACAACATCACCTTGCTGACAAAAAACATCACATCACCTTGCTGACAAACAACATCATCACATCACCTTGCTGACAAACATCATCACATCACCTTGCTGACAGACAACATCACCTTGCTGACAAACAAACAACAACAATAAACAACATCACCTTGCTGACAAAAAACATCACATCACCTTGCTGACAAACATCATCACATCACCTTGCTGACAAAAAACATCACATCACCTTGCTGATAAACAACATCACCTTGCTGACAAACAAACAACAACAATAAACAACATCACCTTGCTGACAAAAAACATCACATCACCTTGCTGACAAACAACATCATCACATCACCTTGCTGACAAACATCATCACATCACCTTGCTGAAAAACAACATCATCACATAACCTTGCTGACAAACAACAACATCACATCACCTTGCTGACAAACAAACAACAACAATAAACAACATCACCTTGCTGACAAACAACATTGCATAACCTTACTGAGAAACAAAATCACATAACCTTGTTGACAAACATCATCATCACATCACCTTGCTGACAAACGACATCATCACATCACCTTGCTGAGAAACATCACATCACCTTGCTGACAAACATCACATCACCTTGCTGACAAACAACATCACCTTGCTGACAAACATCATCATCACCATGCTGACAAACATCATCATCACCTTGCTGATAAACAACATCACATCACCTTACTGACAAACAACATCACATCACCTAGCTGACAAACAACATCACATCACCTTGCTGACAAACAACATCACATCACCTTGCTGACAAACATTATCACATCACCTTGCTGACAGACAACATCACCTTGCTGACAAACAAACAACAACAATAAACAACATCACCTTGCTGACAAAAAACATCACATCACCTTGCTGACAAACAACATCATCACATCACCTTGCTGACAAACATCATCACATCACCTTGCTGACAGACAACATCACCTTGCTGACAAACAAACAACAACAATAAACAACATCACCTTGCTGACAAAAAACATCACATCACCTTGCTGACAAACATCATCACATCACCTTGCTGACAAAAAACATCACATCACCTTGCTGACAAACAACATCACCTTGCTGACAAACAAACAACAACAATAAACAACATCACCTTGCTGACAAAAAACATCACATCACCTTGCTGACAAACAACATCATCACATCACCTTGCTGACAAACATCATCACATCACCTTGCTGACAGACAACATCACCTTGCTGACAAACAAACAACAACAATAAACAACATCACCTTGCTGACAAAAAACATCACATCACCTTGCTGACAAACATCATCACATCACCTTGCTGACAAAAAACATCACATCACCTTGCTGACAAACAACATCACCTTGCTGACAAAAAACATCACATCACCTTGCCGACAAACAACATCATCACATCACCTTGCTAACAAACATCATCACATCACCTTGCTGACAAACAACATCATCACATCACCTTGCTGACAAACATCATCACATCACCTTGCTGAAAAACAACATCATCACATAACCTTGCTGACAAACAACAACATCACATCACCTTGCTGACAAACAACATCATCACATCACCTTGCTGACAAACATCATCATCACATCACCTTGCTGACAAACAACAACATCACATCACCTTGCTGACAAACAACATCATCACATCACCTTGCTGACAAACAACATCATCACATCACCTTGCTGACAAACAACAACATCACATCGCCTTGCTGACAAACATCATCACATCACCTAGCTGACAAACAACATCATCACATCACCTAGCTGACAAACAACATCATCACATCACCTAGCTGACAAACAACATCATTACATCACCTAGCTGACAAACAACATCATTACATCACCTAGCTGACAAACAACATCATCACATCACCTAGCTGACAAACAACATCATCACATCACCTAGCTGACAAACAACATCATTACATCACCTAGCTGACAAACAACATCATCACATCACCTAGCTGACAAACAACATCATTACATCACCTAGCTGACAAACAACATCATCACATCACCTAGCTGACAAACAACATCATCACATCACCTAGCTGACAAACAACATCATTACATCACCTAGCTGACAAACAACATCATTACATCACCTAGCTGACAAACAACATCATTACATCACCTAGCTGACAAACAACATCATCACATCAGCTTGCTGAGAAACAACAAAATCACATCACCTTGCTGAGAAACAACAAGCCCCCAGGTAACTATCCAACTATTATTAATTTGTTAGATATGTCCAACAGCATAATACCAGAGGCAGATACTGTAATATTCACTGTATGAACTACAATAGTCTATCTGGTAAGAAGACCTTGTCATATACTGGTGCTGTTGAGTGGAACAAACTACCACATCAACTCAAAGCCATACAAACCATCACCACTTTTAAAATAATGTCAAAGCTGGCTGCAGGTTGAACAGTATAACCAAAACATATGAGACACAATGGAAATAAGTACCCGACTTCATTGCGCAATCCCGGTAAAAAAAATAAAAATCTTGGTACAGTACAGTGGGGCAAAAAAGTATTTAGTCAGCCACCAATTGTGCAAGTTCTCCCACTTAAAAAGATGAGAGAGGCCTGTAATTTTCATAATAGGTACACTTCAACTATGACAGACAAAATGAGAAAAAAAATCCAGAAAATCACATTGTAGGATTTTTTATGAATTTATTTGCAAATTATGGTGGAAAATAAGTATTTGGTCACCTACAAACAAGCAAGATTTCTGGCTCTCACAGACCTGTAACTTCTTCTTTAAGAGGCTCCTCTGTCCTCCACTCGTTACCTGTATTAATGGCACCTGTTTGAACTTGTTATCAGTATAAAAGACACCTGTCCACAACCTCAAACAATCACACTCCAAACTCCACTATGGCCAAGACCAAAGAGCTGTCAAAGGACACCAGAAACACAATTATAGACCTGCACCAGGCTGGGAAGACTGAATCTGCAATAGGTAAGCAGCTTGGTTTGAAGAAATCAACTGTGGGAGGGAGCAATTATTAGGAAATGGAAGACATACAAGACCACTGATAATCTCCCTCGATCTGGGGCTCCACGCAAGATCTCACCCCGTGGGGTCAAAATGATCACAAGAACGGTGAGCAAAAATCCCAGAACCACACGGGGGGACCTAGTGAATGACCTGCAGAGAGCTGGGACCAAAGTAACAAAGCCTACCATCAGTAACACACTACGCAGCCAGGGACTCAAATCCTGCAGTGCCAGACGTGTCGCCCTACTTAAGCCAGTACATGTCCAGGCCCGTCTGAAGTTTGCTAGAGAGCATTTCGATGATCCAGAAGAAGATTGGGAGAATGTCATATGGTCAGATGAAACCAAAATAGATCGTTTTGGTAAAACCTCAACTCGTGTTTGGAGGACAAAGAATGCTGAGTTGCATCCAAAGAACACCATACCTACTGTGAAGCATGGGGGTGGAAACATCATGCTTTGGAGCTGTTTTTCTGCAAAGGGACGAGGACGACTGATCCGTGTAGAGGAAAGAATGAATGGAGCCATGTATCATGAGATTTTGAGTGAAAACCTCCTTCCATCAGCAAGGGCATTGAAGATGAAACGTGGCTGGGTCTTTCAGCATGACAATGATCTCAAACACACCACCCGGGCAACGAAGGAGTGGCTTCGTAAGAAGCATTTCAAGGTCCTGGAGTGGCCTAGCCAGTCTCCAGATCTCAACCCCATAGAAAATCTTTGGAGGGAGTTGAAAGTCTGTGTTGCTCTAGAGGAGATCTGCATGGAGGAATGGGCTTTTAATAACTTATTAACCAAATACTTATTTTCCACCATAATTTGCAAATAAATTCTTCTCATTTTGTCTGTCAAAGTTTAAGTGTACCTATGATGAAAATTACAGGCCTCTCTCATCTTTTTAAGTGGGAGAACTTGCACAATTGGTGGCTGACTAAATACTTTTTTGCCCCACTGTATATATACAGTTGAAGTCGGAGGATTACATAAACCTTAGCCAAATACATTTAAACTCCTGAATTCCTGACATTTAATCCTAGTAAAAATTCCCTATTTTAGGTCAGTTAGGATCACCACTTTAATTTAAGAATGTGAAATGTCAGAATAGTAGAGAGAATTATTTATTTAAGCTTTCTTTCATCACATTCCCTGTGGGTCAGAAGTTTACATTAGTATTTGGTAGCATTGCCTTTAAATTGTTTAACTTGGGTCAAATGTTTCAGGTATCCTTCCACAAGCTTCCCACAATAAGTTGGGTGAATTTTGGTCCATTCCTCCTGACAGAGCTGGTGTAACTGAGTCAGGTTTGTATGCCTCCTTACTCGCACACGCTTTTTCAGTTCTACCCACACATTTTCAATAGGATTGAGGTCAGGGCTTTGTGATGGCCACTCCAATACCTTGACTTCGTTGTCATTAAGCCATTTTGCCACAACTTTGGAAGTATACTTGGGGTCATTGTCCATTTGGAAGACCCATTTGCGACCAAGCTTTAACTTCCTAACTGATAACTTGAGATGTTGCTTCAATCTATCCATGTAATTTTCCTCCCTCGTGATGCCATCTATTTTGTGAAGTGCACCAGTCCCTCCTGCAGCAAAGCACCCCCACAACATGATGCTGCCACCCCCGAGCTTCACGGTTGGGATGGTGTTCTTCGGCTTGCAAGCATCCCCCTTTTTCCTCCAAACATAACGATGGTCATTATGGCCAAACAGTTATATTTTTGTTTCATCAGACCATGGACATTTCTCCAAAAGGTACGATCTTTGTCCCCATGTGCAGTTGCAAACTGTAGTCTGGCTTTTTTTATGGCGGTTTTGGAGCAGTGGCTTCTTCCTTGCTGAGTGGCCTTTCAGGTTATGTCGATGTTGGACTCGTTTTACTGTGGATATAGATACTTTTGTACCTGTTTCCTCCAGCATCTTCACAAGGTCCTTTGCTGTTGTTCTGGGAATGATTTGCACTTTTCACACCAAACTACTTTCATCTGTAGGAGACAGAATGAGTCCCATTCCTGAGAGGTATGATGGCTGTGTGGTCCCATGGTGTTTATACTTGTGTACTATCGTTTGTACAGATGAACATGGTACCTTCAGGCGTTTAGAAATTGCTCCCAAGGATGAACCAGACTTGTGGAGGTCAACATTTTTCTGAGGTCTTGGCTGATTTCTTTTGATTTTCCCATGATGTCAAGCTAAGAGGCAATGAGTTTGAAGGTAGGCCTTGAAATACATCCACAGGTACACCTCCAATTGACTCAAATGATGTCAATTAGCCTATCAGAGGCTTCTAAAGCCATGACATAATTTTCTGGAATTTTCCAAGCTCTTTAAAGGCACAGTCAACTTAATCTATGTAAACCTCTGACCCACTGGAATTTTGACACAGGGACTTATAAGTGAAATAATCTGTCTGTAAACAATTGTTGTAAAAATTACTTGTGTCATGCACAAAGTAGATGTCCTAACCGATTTGGCAAAACTATAGTTTGTTAACAAGAAATTTGTGGAGTGGTTGAAAAAGGAGTTTTAATGACTCCTACCTAAGTAATGACTCCAACCTATCTTCAGACTTCAACACTATGTATATATGTAGGTAGGTAGGCAGGCAGATAGATAGATAGATAGATAGATAGATAGATAGATAGATAGATAGATAGATAGATAGATAGATAGATAGATAGATAGATAGATAGATAGATAGATAGATAGATATTTTACCTTTATTTAACTAGGCAAGTCAGTTAAGAACAAATTCTTATTTTCAATGACGGCCTAGGAACAGTGGAACACACTCGAAGCATCGTTACCCATCGCCCCACAAAAGCCGTGCAGCGCAAGGGGAATAACTACTCCAAATCTAAAAGCGAGTGACGTTTGAAACAGTATTAGCGCACACCCAGCTAACTAGCTAGCCATTTCACATTGGTTACACCATTAGGCTGAAAGGCTTGAAGTCATAAACAGCGCTGTGCTTGTGAAGAGCTGCTGGCAAAACGCAATAAAGTGCTGTTTGAATGAATGATTACGGGCCTGCTGCTGCTCAGTCAGACTGCTCTATCAAATCAGACTTAATTATAACATAACACACAGAAATACGAGCCTTTGGTCATTAATATTATAGAATCCGGAAACTATCATTTTGAAAACAAAACGTTTATTATTTCAGTGAATTACAGAACTGTTCGGTATTTTATCTAACAGGTGGCATCCCTAAGTCTAAATATTCTTGTTACATTGCACAACCTTCAATGTTATGTAATAATTACATAAAATTCTGGCAAATTAGTTCGCAATGAGCCAGGCAGCCCAAACTGTTGCATGTACCCTGACTCTGTGTGCAATGAACGCAAGAGAAGTGACACAATTTCACCTGGTTAATATTGCCTGCTAAACTGGATCAGTAGTTATAACTAGTGATTATGATTGATTGTTTTTTATAAGATAAGTTTAATGCTAGCTAGCAACTTACCTTGGCTCCTACTGCATTCTAACCCTAACCCTAACCCAATTTACCTTGGCTTACTGCATTCGTGTAACAGGCAGGCTACTCGTGGAGTGCTATGGTTAGAGCGTTGGACTAGTTAACTGTGCGGTTGCAAGTTAGGAACCCCTGAGCTGACAAGTTGAAAATCTGTCGTTCCCTTGTCACGCACTAGTAACTCTTGTGGCGGGCCGGGCGCAGTGCACGCGGACACGATCGCCAGGTGCATGGTGTTTCCTCCGACACATTGGTGCGGCTGGCTTCCGGGTTAAGTGGGCATCGTGTCAAGAAGCAGTGCGGCTTGGTTGGGTTGTGTTGCGGAAGACGCATGGCTCTCGACCTTCGTCTCTCCCGAGTTCGTAAGGGAGTTGCAGCGATGAGACAAGACTGTAAATACCAATAGGATACCATGAAATTGGGGAGAAAACAGGGTAAAAAAAAAAGTCCTGGGCTCAGAGAATGCAGTGTGAAAAGGCCTCGTAGTTTCTTGAATAATTCAGCATGTTAAACTGCTGGCAGTAGGTAGGCACCTTGTGTCTGGGCTACATGTCAATATATCCTCAGCTTTGAGATCCTCATGGTCTGGTCTTGGATTATTTAGACAGCATCTCCACCTAGTGGTCATAGCTGATTAGAAACTAAAGCAGGAATAATGTTGTCTTCAATTTGCCTCCCAAGAGGTGTTTAAAGAAACATTATAAGTTATATTTGTCTTGTCTGAGTTGTTATTAACACCAAGATGATTGGAGATAAATAATATCAATGTTTTCCTCACCAGACGCCCCTGGCTGCTTTAGACTGGAACAGTGGATGTTGGTTATATCCTGGGTCAGGAGCATTAGGCTGCAGGGCTGGGAAGTCATTCTCAAACACAAATGTGTTGTTGTAGTCTGGGTTCACCTGGGAGGGACAAACAGACAGTTAGACAGAGACAGACAGACAGACAGGGTTCACCTGGGAGGGACAAACAGACAGTCAGACAGAGACAGACAGACAGACAGACAGACAGACAGACAGACAGACAGACAGACAGACAGACAGACAGACAGACAGACAGACAGACAGACAGACAGACAGACAGACAGACAGACAGGGTTCACCTGGGAGGGACAAACAGACAGTCAGACAGAGACAGAGACAGACAGACAGACAGGGTTCACCTGGGAGGGACAAACAGACAGACAGACA